>NC_140172.1:33789054-33963621 GCF_963971535.1 Notolepis coatsorum
AATGTATCCCAATGGGGAGGGAGCGTATGCGGCCACTTGCGGCCGCCTATAGGAAATGCGCTGCAGTCGGCTTCTTTTTTCAGCGCCTTTCAGCTTTTTTGTGCGGCCGCACACAGCGTTTGAAGTTGAAACTTTCTGAACTTTTCAGAGCGATGCGCTGAGTGTCTTTTCAGACAACCAATCACAGCCTATCATATCTACCACTCTGTTTGTAACCTGACACCGGAGCTGCCTCCCTGTCTCCCTATAACTACACGAATACACTAATAAAAAGCTAATACAAAGCAAAGGGCGAACTGTGGTGTCAGGTAATAACAATATATAATTAATATACAATAAAGTATATTAAAATATACTATATGTACAAAACCGCTGCGGTAAAATACGATAAAAGTTATTATTACAAGATGGCTGTCATGTAGGTGTCGCTAGAGTTCTTTCTCTCTCGTCATCAGGTAGGTTGGTGACTGACAACTCGTTGTCATAGCTACAAAAGGCTCGCGCTGCGTTTTTTTTTCTCACCGCAAGCGCTCCACCCCAGTACTTCCAGCGCACTGCCAGCGTTTTTCAGCTGGAAATGTGAGATAGGTGGACGCATGCCCTAAGGCTGTCTAGACTAAAGAAAAGTCTTTGTCTACCCAATGAGTAGGGCTGTCTAGACTAAAGAAAAGTCTTTGTCTACTAATCAGTATAGGGCTGTCTAGACTAAATAAAAGTCTTTGTCTACCCAATGAGTAGGGCTGTCTAGACTAAAGAAAAGTCTTTGTCTACTAATCAGTAGGGCTGTCTAGACTAAATAAAAGTCTTAGTTCACTAATCAGTAATCACCCCCAGTGATGGTTGAGAGAGACAGAGGGGGAGGAGGGAGATACTCAGAGAGATAGTGTCAGGTAGCTCATTGAGAATGCAGGATTGTACCCACTGAATAGAATCACCACAGAGCCAGAATGCATAGTAAGGGTGTTTCTAATGAGAATTTCCTTTGATTATGCCTAAAATGGGCTTCCATTGAATTTTGATGACATCATCACAGGAACAAATATATTTTTTTGTATCCACTTTTTCTCCCATTTTCTATTTTTCTCCCATCCCAATTTCGTATCGTCCAATTCAACCCTCCCCTGTCTTGAACGCTGTTTCTTGCCTCCCACAAGCCGGCTGCAATGTGGACTAAGGGTGGTTTCTCACTCACTGCTCTGTGTCGAATCAGAGCCGGCTCGCATCAGAAAATGGTGTGTCTGTCTGAGTGAGAACGCTGTCCCCCGTCCCCGCCCCCCGCTGATTCGTCCCCGGGGGCGCTGAACCTGGACGCCTGAAATAGGTGGTCTCAGGTGCGCGCTGAGTGGGGGCGGTTAGGCCTGGCAATTTTGTTTGCCATTGCTATGTCTATACATTGTTCAATGCATTTATTTCTATAGACCAGTGGTGCCCAACCAGTCGGCCGTGGTCGACCAGTAGATCAATGACATGCAATATAATTGCCACAAGCGATGGGATAATGTTAGCTTCTGAACAGGCTAGCTAACTAGCGTTTAGCCGTTAGCCATTGCTGTATACTATACTTTCTTGTTCGAATGCATTTATTTCTATTAGACCAGTGGTGCCCAACCAGTCGGCCGTGGTCGACCAGTAGATCGTTCAAAACGCTCAAAAGCGGACTCTACAACACCATCCATTCGTGATAAAATGGGGTGGGTTATATTGACAAGGCTTGACAACAGAGGTTCAAATATAACTTCATATTTATTGGCAATTTGTTCATTTTATATCAACATCCAGAGTCCGCAGTCGTGTTAAGACATTCCCGTTTACATTTTCGGTCGACCAGTAGATCAATGACATTCAATATAATCGATGCGAGCAATGTTACTAGTAAAACTAGCGTTAGCCGTTAGCTTAGCGTTATTGTTAACCCTGCAAAACGATCAAAAGCGGACTCTACAACAGAGTTCCATTCGTGAGAAAAGGGGGGTGGGTTATATTGACAAGGCTTGACAACAGAGGTTCAAATATAACTTCATATTTATTAGTTATTTGTTTCTTTATATCAACATCCATTCTCCAGTCTCCGTGTTAACACTTCCTGTGTTTACATTTCGAGCGTGACATCATCGACTACGGCAAGCTTACAAGCTCAAAACGCAAACCGTAAACAAAACCCAGAGCGCACCCAGACTGAAGTGTGTACACAAACTAGAGGGGGGAGAGGGGGGGGGGGAGTTCGGCACGGAACTCGGAATGAGGACGGCACGGAGCTGATTTCGACCCCGATGTTGAGTGAGAAAGCCCCCTAAGTCATACATAGCACGAGTCCCCTCCGATACTCGAGGTAGCAGCCGGCGCATCTTTTCACCTGTGCAGCGCGATCTTTCAGCGTCAGGGGTCTGCGCTTTGGAGGGGCGCCGCCCCCATCACTTCTTGATTCTACTGCGCAGGCGCACCAACCGACCTGTAGGAGTCGCTGTCCACAACGTCCGATCCCCACCCCTCAGTTTTCCCTCCCCCTAATACTGCCAATTGTATTAGTACGGATGACCAGCCAAACTGAAAACAATGTGGAGAGCTGGGCTCGAACCCAGCGTCTCCAGCATTTGTGGTGAGTGCCTTGCCCACTGCACCACCTAGCCGCCCCACAGGAACAAATATTTGACTGTTTGTACAGTTCACGATTCAGCCTAAATTATTTATTTAAATATTTTCCTTTGATGTTCAATCAATTGGACCAATGGGATTCCTTATTTGTTTGACTAATAAAGGGATAACAGTCATAATTATGATTAGGCCTGTTTGCAACATTATGGGAAAACTTAAAACACTGCAAACTTAAAACACTGCACACTTAAAACACTGCACACTTAAAACACTGCACACTTAAAACACTGCAAACTTAAAATACTGCACTGTTGGGGGGGGGGCTAGTTTGGTTAACTAATTGAGTAACAATTAGTTAACACGTTTCGCAATTATGCCACATCAATGTGGAACGCCCTACCCAAAGCTGTAAAGGAATGTGGATCACTACCCACTTTCAAAACCTCTCTCAAGGGACACCTACGGGAGACTGCAATTCAACACTGGCCCCTGTAAATATCCTAACCCAACCCCCTCCAATGTACAGTCATTTACCTAGTATGGTTTTGTCAATAGTCCAATGTACAATTTTGTTTGTTTGTACAGTGTCCCCCCCCCCCCTCAATGTACAGTTTTGCTTGTATATACAGTGTGCCCCCCCCCCCCCCCCAACCACCTCCAATGTAGATTACCCAGTATGGTTGTCAATATCCCAGTGTACCCAACCCCCCCCCACCCAACCTCCTCCAATGTACAGTTTCTACGTCAAATGTATATACTCCCTTTTCCTGACTCCTTCTGTATCACAAACAGTACTGTATTTGCAAATCTGGTATGTCATAAATGTATAGATGTAGCAGTACTGACTATCTGTATGTCATGTATGTCATATATGTCCTGATGAATTGAAAATGGGGGACCCTGATGTAAACAAGACGAAAGTCTTTCTCTGGTCTGCATCCCCTTAACAATTGTGTGTATTGAGCTGTACTGTATTGTACCCATTCTGCAATCTGTTAATAAAGTTTTCAATCAATCAATCAATCAGTACCTCAGACGAAGAACCAAATATACGTTTTCAGAGGAACCTCTTGAGCCCTAGCCTTTTTTCTGAAAATCCGCCTAAAAATACATACCTAAGTAAATGGAAGATTGCTCAACCTCTACAAATCCATTTGCATGTTCTTGGTATCTAGGGGCATCTATAGATCTCAAGGAATGTATTACCAGTGTCAGAAATAATGTGTCTGTTACTAGGCTTGAGTAAATTGTAATGAACCAAAAGAGAATGTCAATACTATTTCTTTTTTTTACAGTGAATAACACCATGCTATAAATGACCAGACATGAAAAACTGCCACTGAGCTCGTCCAGCACCTTCTTGAGATCACGTGTACAAACAATCTAAGCAAATTAATAAAGGGAAGATGATTAAACAGAAGGTTTTGTAGATACAGTACTGAATTCTGCCATCCGGACACATGCTATTTGAAATATTATTATAGAATATAGAATATCAGGCCTATAAATGACCTTATTATAGCCAAGTCGCACATCTATGGATCGAGCCAAATCTACTCTTTCCAATGGCAGAGTTCAATCTGGATTTAGTATCCCTGCGTGCAGCAAACCGTGAATGAAATCTACTTTAAGTACAGTTACTATTTTATCATGTAGATTTCTCCGCATCAGATTGCAACGCTGTTTTTTGCTAGACGTTCACAGAAAGGTAGAGAAACTAACTGCATTATAATTTATTCAAATAACGTTCAGGTTTGTGGTAGATAATCCAGAAAAATAAGATAAATAAAAAAGTTAATCCACAAGTAATTTGATTGACAGGAGCTGGCTTGAGCTGTGTAACTGCAGCTATGGTTAACAGTTGGTTAATATAGTTATATTCGTTTACAATTTGATATGCTTATTTTTGTATGTTAATAATAATACACACAATTGTATTTCATAGTATTTCTTATGGGTTTATATAAGATATATTAGTGGCGCACTATTTCTATTTGTTTGTGCAATTATTTCATCTCACAAGACTTCCACCTGGTATCCGGTGACGTGTTTCCGCCTTCTTTCTCTTGAGTTGCGACATGACTGTGGGTGGATTATTGACTTTCCTGTCAATCTTAACAAGCAAAAGACAATCCATCATCAAGACAACTTAACAAGACAATCTTCCAAGATAAGGATCAAAGACATAACACCATAACGCATCGATGTTCTCTTATACTGGCACACAGCCAATAAGGTATTGATTGTTTTGGATGATGATTTGGTATATGTGACAGTTGATGTTCTGACCACGGTTTTAATGGACTTTCAATGTTAATGGTATCTTTTGTATGCATTTGTATGTTATACAGATTTTACGGTTTGGATGGAGAATGAACAAGCTTAATTAAAATCAGTTCAAGAAATCTACTTGTGTTAATTGCGTCGTGCCCGGAGGATGTCACAAGCTGGGTAGTGTCGTTTTTCGAAATTCCAACGGCCATTGAAAGCCCTGGGTCTCCTCTCCTCATATGAGGGATACTACAAACAAAATGGCGGCGCACATTTCCAAGCATCTATATTGGCCAGTTTCAAAACTCATATTTCACGAATAAAACCTTATTGGTAAACAAACGTATTGCTGAAAATATACACTATGACTGCTGTTTTTACAGGGTTAGGGTCTTTACTCTTGGCTACATTTGGAAAAAAAACACAACATTAATTAATAGTCTGTAGAGATGGATTTATGGCGTGATGTCATTTTGGGTCCGGTACCGGACCCGTCGGGCCTAATTAAGAGAGTTCATGTGCTAAACCTTTAGAAAAAGATTTAATAGGGTGCAAAAAATCACTAATGTTTCAACACAAACGTATCTTCTTCAGAGTCTGTTTCTTCTTCAGAGTGAAGAACATGGTAAGTTAGTGTTGTGTTCACTCATTGTTAAAGACAGTCGAGGTTGACCAGTTTCTTACAGTATATGGTTCTTCAGTGCAAGGGTTCAATAAACCAAAATGTTTTTAAAATAATATTTTAGTATTCATATGCTTTCCAGTGCCCCTCCCTAGTCAAAATGGGGATAGCAGCACAAAGGAGGAGAGTGAGGGAAGCAGAGAAGAGGGCTGGGTTTTGGCCCTGATAACCTGATTCCATTTGATTTGATATTTGATATATATATATTTATTTTTTATCTACTTTTTTCTCCCCATTTTTCAATTTGTTCTCCCATCCCAATTTCGTATTATCCAATTCTTCCCTCCCCTGTCTCGAACGTTGCTAGACCATGCCTCCCACTGGTTGGCTGCAATGTGGACGAAGCCTTGCATCACGTGTCCCCTCCGGTACACGAGGAGGCAGCCGTCGCATCTTTTCACCTGTACAGCACGATCTCTCAGTGGCGAGGAGTAACGCGTGGTAGGCTCACGCTGCCCCCGATACTTCCTGATTCTGATGTACAGGCGCACCAACCGACCTGTAGGAGTCGCTGTCCACAACGTCTGATCCCCACCCACCGGCTTTCCCACCCCCTAATACTGCCAATTGTATTAGTATGAACGACCAGCCAAGCCGGAAGCAACGCCGAGAGCTGGGCTCGAACCCAGCATCTCCTGCGTTAGTGGCGAGCGCCTTGTTCACTGCGCCACTTAGCCGCCCTATATATTATTTGATATTTGATTTGATATCCAAATGTTTTTTTATTCTAATTAGTGTATATACAGTACTCAACTACATAGTGCACAAATACAGCCATGGCCTATTTAATTAAATTACATTTTATAACTATGTTATATTCTATTGTACTTTTATTTTAACTCAGTTTATATTCCATTTTATTTTATTCTACCCTTTATTTTATTCTACCTTAATTGTCTGTCTGTTAATGTTGCACCAAAAATGTCAAAATCAAATTCCTTTTAAGTGCAAACTACTTGGCAATAAAAACCTTTCTGATATTAGGCTTGATGGAGCTGGTTTCCTGTCAAAAGACGTAATTCTGTGAAGTGAGTTTCCTTCAGCAGAAATTGTCAATCTATCTACGGGAGGCACGCAAAAAAATTATGCTTGGAGAAAATGTTCACAGATCCACTGAAAAAAATATTAAAAGATCGATCTTGGGATGTTTTTGGGATCGATTTTGAGATAAATTCGATTCAAATGAAACGATTCAATATCGATTTCCTGATATTTTTTCGCAGCCCTAGTAGAGAAGTACAGCACTGTGAGGAGGACAGTGACACTATGCTCATGACGATGTGATTCACAAGCTGCTCTGTTTGAATTAAACACTGTTTTATAAGATGATTAGGGGTGGGAATCATCAGAGGCCCCATATTGATATGATCACAATACTAGAGACACGATAATAGCATTATTGTCACGATATTGTAATATCGCGATATTGCGATATATTTTACTATTTATTACCTTCAACTACAAATTATGTCCCCAACGGAAAACTTTGTTACCATCTGCAATAAGAATATATATAGATCATCTGCCTTGGCTTAGAGTGGATCAGAGGCTGGCATGCAGCCTTGTAACATTTTTGTTTAATATTTATAAAATTGGTAAACCTAAGTCTTTGTGGTCAGAACTACAACCCACCAATACTAGACATGGCTATGTCACCAGACACGCCGTGGGTCTTCATTTTACTCTACCTCTACCAAGAACAAATGCTATTTTTTTTTTTTTTTTTACTTTGACCAGTCACCTGGTTCTTTTAGCGTTTATCGCTTTTTCTTCGCATTCATACTTGGTCAAGTTCGACCGACAGAGCAGGCTGAAAGGGTTCAGATGGGGGGGAAAGACACTCTGGGAAAGGCACGGCTGCCGTCCGGGACTCGAACGCGCTCAGCCCCAGATCCGCGCAAGCGCGGTTGTCCACGGCGCTGAAATAGCACTCGCGGTACGTGGTGAGCTACTGGAGCTCCCCGAACAAATGCTCTTTAAGAATAGTATAGTATAACTTGAGATTGTATAATATAGCATGTATAGCAGTGTTGTACATAAAGACCCAGTGCCTCATCCGTAGCTAACAGTGTATTGCACTACCACAGGACCTAGCATGTCCTACCATGCTCTGTAAATAACTCATGTACAGATACCGATATGCCCTACTTTGTTTACTTGTTTTATTGCACAATGTCATTCTATTGGATTCTTATTATATATTACTATTGTATTATGCACATCTTTGCGGGCAAGACCCCCCGCATTTCATTGTATACTTGTATGCCGTGACAAATAAAACTCTTGACTTGACTTAAGAGAACCGTAATGTATAGAGCTGCTGCAAACTGGAATTGTAGGCTATACCTGTGAAGATAATGATGATCAGCAACAAATGTACTTTTAAGAAAAAGTTGAAAAATGCTGTTATGAATAATGAAATACAGTTGAGTTACTGATTTATTTAGTTAGTATTGTTAGTTTAGTTAGTTAGTTAGTTAACAGTAACAGTAAGAAGCATTTTGTATGAAAGTATTCTGTACTTCTGTATGACAACTATTAAAGAAACTTGAAACTTGAGTTAGTTAGTTAGTATTGTATTTGTGGCTAGAGCCTTTGTGTGAGGGCTGGGTAGGAACTGCATGCTTCCCAACGAGGGGGCGTGCCGAACATTCTACCTCACGCACCTGAGAGTGGTTGGCAGTCAGCTTGTCGGGAGACTACAAGTACTGCCGACTGCCTTTCACTCATTGCCAGGTCGTTCTGTACACTACCATCTACTGCCGCGTCTCCGGTGCGAGACGTCGTGCCATCTTGTTGCTACCATCTACCGCCGCGTCTCTGGGGTGAGACGTCGTGCCATCTACTGCCCTACTCTCTCTCCGTGGGCCTCGTTCCTGGTGTGAGACTTCGTCATCGCTCTGTATGCTTCCACGGGAGGATTCCTATGTTCTCACTCCTTTTTTGTGGGTCCTGTTTGCCGAGTTGCCCGTCGGCAGCGTTCCTGGTGTGAGACATCGTCATCACTCTCTATGCTTCCACGGGAGGATTCCTATGTTCTCACTCTTTTTTCATGGACCCCTGTTTGCTGAGTTGCCCGTCTGCAGTGTTCTGGTGAGTCTGTACAAGATCAGACTCAAAACTGTCATTTCATTCATGGACTCTAGAAGATTCACCAGTGTATTTTTGTTCTCCCTTAACACTTTGAGTGCCACGCCGGGTTTTCCTTTTTACCCCCTTGATGCCACGGTCCACGGCCAATGTTAACGTTAATATCGCCTAATCTATGTTTTAAATTATGGCTATGTGTCTAATCTGCCCATCGCTTATCAAAGAATCATTTTCCAGTCAACATTGGCAAGGCAGATTGTATTTTTATCGCTTCATTTCCGTTTGATAGCATTTTGAAAATCACCCGTTTTCCGGGGAAAAACAACCCATTCTATGATAATCGCCTTTTACTGGAATATTCCAGAACGTTATCATTTGTCTGTCTATTTATGAATCGTTTTCAAATAAACGCTAGATGATCGATAGTATATGTGTGCGCACGCACGCTCGTGCCGTGCGCTGATAATCGCTGCTATTATTTCCTCATGGCTTTTACAGTCAAAACAGCTATATCACATATAGTGGAAACGCTTATATCTCCGTGAAAACGAGTCTGATTATCCTAACACTGATAACATAGATTCCTTACCTGACATCAGATGGTATCCAAATGGTATATTCCAATTCCTGATCACCATTCGAAAAAATCGATAAGTGTATTGATCCAACGTGTGTACAGTAGAACACATGATTCCCCGCGGCTCAGAGGCTCCAGAATGAACTCTGGTAACCCCGGCTGCATCAGTGAGAAGTAAAATGTGGAGTCAGAAATCCGTTCTCCCATTCACTTTCATTGAGTCCATTCCAAAAGAGTGATTTACCATCTGGGAGACGATAGGGGGCGCTTTTTTCACATCTGATCGCCGGCGGTCCCCGTAACACTTTGTGTGTTTTTTTTGTGAGATTTTAAAGATATTGAGAATGTACTTAGGCTAAAGTGTTTCTTACGTTTTTATTGTTTTTTTATTACTGTAATGTAATGTACTGTAATGTTGTAAGTTATGTGTTCGGACCGCAGGAACAATAGTCTTTCACCCATGGGTGTAGACTAATGGGGATCCAAAAAATAAACGATAAAGAATAAACAAACTGTTTTATCTAATATCTAAAGATAGCATTTTCAAGTTCACCTCATTCCAATAATTTGTATTGCAGAAAAATGGGATCGTCAAGCAAAGAAATATCAATACTTGGCGTCAGTGTATTGTTATACAATGGCATGCAAATTTCTTGATTCTGATTGGCTGAAACAGTCAAGTTACCGGTTGTTATTTTGTATAACACACTCCATGTGACCCCAGATCCCTCCCACAACCGAATTACTTTTTTTTTTCTGTCTGAATTAACTGTACATTGGATTATCGACGAAACCTTACTTGGTCGCAAGAAAAGGGTCTCGTGTATTATTGGGTTAGGACATTTACTGTACATTGGAGGGGGTTGGGTTAGGACATTTACAGGGGCCAGTTTCGAATTGCAGTCTCCCGTAGGTGCTCTCTTTTGGTTTTGAAAGTGGGTAGTGATTCACATTCCTTTACAGCTGTGGGTAGGGCGTTTAGTCCCTTGTTTGAGCCGAATCTGGGTTTAACATGTGTAGGAGCCTGAAAATATTGTCTATTATTCAGAACTGCTGACTTGCCTTTTTATCTCCCCTTTCTGCACCAAGACATTCTAATTAGTTTCATTGATATTCGCACGAACAATGACACAAGCGTCTCCTTCTTCTATCGCTGGAATATGGATTATAAACGGCATTACTGGATTCTATTCTACAATCCTTTTCCCTGTGGAGCTAGTAGGCGACCAGCAGGGGGCGGTGGCAGGCAGAGAGTGTCGGAGAGAGATGGAAGGAGATATATGGAAGCGGAAGGGGAGAGACGCTCTCTTCGGCAGTGAACTTGACCATGAACAGTCGCAACGGGCGTGTGCTCTGGAAGAGCCCTGTTGCAGAAGTTATGTTGAAGTTACTTACTCCCTTGACCGGGACCCGTAGAGAGACCCACGATGTCTGAGGAGATGGCGGCGAAGTTGGAGACGCAGCGATGAAGGAGTTGACTGACCAGGCCCTCCACACTCACGCCGCGCAGGAAAGGGCGGCGAAGTTTGAGGAGCTGCAGGAGGAGTGTCGGGCTCAGGCGGCACTACTAAAGCAGCAAGCCGAAGCGATTAAGGAGTTGATCAACCAGGCACTCCTAGAGAAGAGCTACACTCAGGCGGTCCTAAAGGAGCAACGAGACGGCGAGGACGCCGCCGCCGAGGTAAAGAAAGAGGAGGCCGAACGCATGGAGGAATTGACCGCGCAGGTGAAGGCCCTGACGAACAGAACCCACACACACGCCGGCCTCCTGGACCGACAGGCGCTGGCCCTGGAAAAGACCCAAGCCGCTCTCGACCGGGACGGACGCGAATCCCGCACCGGCCCCTCTACCGTGTACGTCCAACGGGACCGAAAGTGCAGCGAGTTCGGAGGGGGAAAAGAGAGAGGAGAGCCGCTGGTGGAGGACTGGATCCAGGACATGAAAGCGCATTTCCGGATAAGCAGAGTGCCCGGCGACGAACAGGCAGAGTTCATACAACAGCATCTAAAAGGCGAGGCTAAACGGACGGTGCGCTTCGTGCTAGAAGGGACCGCCCCGGAGCCGGACGCCGCGTTCCGACTGCTGCAGGAGACGTACGGAGATAAGACCTCGGTCAGTGCCCGCCTGAGAGAGTTCCTCGACCGCCGACAAAGAGAGGGCGAGACCGTGAGGGAGTTTGCTTACGATCTACAAGAGCAGATGCGTCGCATACAGGGCCGAGAACCCCAACGAGTCGCGGATCCTGCCGCCCAGCTGCAGGAGCAGTTCGTGGTAGGCCTGAAGGATGGGATGCTGCGACGGGAAATGAGGAAGTCCGTAAAGGAGAATGGGGAGCGGATGTTTTTCGAATTGATGATGGCGGCGATAGACTGGTCCGAAGAGGAGATGGTCCTCCCCCCCACAGGGGGTGCCGGCAGGGGCATGATACGCGGCGTCACCGTGAAGAGATGCGAGCCACCTCTGGACATAGCCGCGCTACAGGAGTCCATCCGACAGCTCTTCGCCGGCCAAGAGCAGTTGGGCACACGCATGGAGCAGCTCTTCCAGGCGTTTCAACAGGAGCGAGACCCACCCCAGAGAGGCTTCGCCGGAAGCCGACGGAGGAGAGACGTGCCCTCTACCCCGCGCAGACTAACTCACCGGAGCGAAGATGGGAGACTGATCTGCTACACCTGTCAACAGCCCGGCCATATCGGCCGTGAGTGCCCCCGCGCGATGGGAGAACCGCGCCCGAAGGAAGCACCGGGCAGTGAGGTTCCCCTTCCACCAGCACAGGGAGCCACCCACACAACCGCCGGCGGGTCGGCCGACCTGGCGACCGCCAGACGAGGGGTCGGAGAGAGAAGGGTGGTGACGTGCCGGATGATACGCCACCAAGACGGCCGGCCCGACAGCCGCGCTGGTGCCCGGGCGCCCATTCCAATGAGACCAGAACCGGAGACTGTACCCAGGAGACAGAACTATTACGGAGGCTTCCGACCAAGGGGTTCCCCCAGCCCCAGGCTGGTGCGAGACCGAGAGGAGAACAAGGGGAACAGGTCAGAAGGAGGTCAAGGGGGCAAGGACGGCCCGGACCAGGGGCCTCGTCGGCGCCGCTACCGCCGCAACTTCAACTACCGCCGCAGACGCTCGCCGGCCGGCGACAAGCCGGGCCCAGAGGGCGGCGATGGAAACGTCAAGGGGACGTCAGTGTTCACGGTTCGTCCCGAAAGAGGGGGCCCCGAAGGGGCCGTGCATAGAGATCAGAGCAAGACCTGCTCCTTCCTGGCCTCCAACACGGAAGAGCGGACGAGAGCTCCCTGAAGGATCCCGATGAGAGCGCAGAGCTCATCCGAAGCAGACGTGGGGGGTGCCTTCGTTTACCCTCGGGAACCGCACCCTAGGGCGGGTAGCCCACCCAGGGCCTCGCGGGTCGTCGCTGAAGCAGCGCCGAACGAGAGAGGAGAGGTAGAGTTGGTCCCCTCAGACGAGGACGGCGAAGACGGCGGAGACTGGGGCGAGGAGGGCGCCGCGAGCGGCCCGTCAGAGGCCTCGGAGGACGAAGCCGTGGCCGAGGACCTGCCAACATAGACAGACGAGTCTGACACAGAGTCAGACGCAAGGGGGGTCGAACGAACCCGGCCCCAGCTGTATAGCAGAGGTCAGCCACTCGCTCTGTGTTTCCAGGACCATGTGCTAAGGTGTCTTAGTGAAACAAGGTGTGTGAAACTGTTAGCATAATGTGTGATTGTGGATCTATGCGGGAAACTGTTGGTCTCAGGACCGTTTTCATGCATGCGTTGGTTGGTGTTTTGTTGTTAACTTGCAGAGGACTTAGCAAGTTCAAAGTGGGGGGAAATGTAGCAGCCTGAAAATATTGTCTATTATTCAGAACTGCTGACTTGCCTTTTTATCTCCCCTTTCTGCACCAAGACATTCTAATTAGTTTCATTGATATTCGCACGAACAATGACACAAGCGTCTCCTTCTTCTATCGCTGGAATATGGATTATAAACGGCATTACTGGATTCTATTCTACAATCCTTTTCCCTGTGGAGCTAGTAGGCGACCAGCAGGGGACGGTGGCAGGCAGAGAGTGTCGGAGAAAGATGGAAGGAGATATATGGAAGCGGAAGGGGAGAGACGCTCTCTTCGGCAGTGAACTTGACCATGAACAGTCGCAACGGGCGTGTGCTCTGGAAGAGCCCTGTTGCAGAAGTTATGTTGAAGGGCCCCGTGGGATAGAGACGGGTGATAGGAAGTACTTGCTAGTTGACGTGATATCCTAGAAGTACCAGCGATAGTGTGTGAGCAAACGGTACAGAACAAAGCACTAACGTTGTATTATAGTAGTTACTGTGTGCGGTATAAGTAGCGTGCGGCTAACAGCATATCTGAGTCCTTAGTAGTCGGGTTATAGTAGTTACAGTGTGACGGTATAGAGTGCGAGCCCAGATACGCGCGTGGACCTACAACCAGTCTGCTCCGGCTGCCTGCAACCAGTCAGCCCCGGCTGCCTGCGACCAGATCTACACCTGACTGCCTGCGGCCTACGGGAGTTCGCCCCGTCCAGCAGAGGTCGTCATCGGCCAGCATACGCTCTCAGCCAGCACTGCCTCTCTGCTCCAGCTCCGCTGGCTGGTGTCCTCGCCGAGAGTGTTCGACGCCATCTTGCCTTCCGGACAACAGTGGCGCGGCGAGGCGGCCATTTTGGATGAGTATAAATGAGCGTCTATGCTCCGGAGCCTTACACCGTACACAGTGTGATGCAGCCCGCGGGCGAAGTCAGCGTTGCTATTACAGTGCATAAGGGGAACCCCAAACAATATATGCCGGCATTAGAATAGGGCTTTTGCAAGGTATTAGTGGGCCCACCTTTTTGTTTTCTTTCATTTCCTTTGAGTGTGATACCGTGTTGGTGTTTAATAATATTTTCCCATCTAGTTAACCCTTTCTCTGTGGAGAAGTTACAGACCTGGTGTATTATAAATAAAGCCTAGAGAGGTATTATTCTTGCCGTATAATTAAAGCCTTTTGAGGTATTATACAGGGTGAAGACCCAGACGTGGGTGATGAGTCAAACACATTGAAGTATATTATCCCTGATATTAACCCAGAGGTGGGTGTATAATATACGTGTTTATGAGGTATGGGGTTACCAACGGTACTATAGTGGGACTTCCGTCCAATTGGTCACTAGTAGTAGATCATTGTAACTGACCAGTAAATAACATTAAAGAATTGGATGGGAGATTTGTGTGTGTGTCTATCCATGGGCCGGTTGACAATCCTTTTGGTGTGGGTAACGTTAATATAATTAACCCTTTCCTATTCCACCTTTCCCTCTTCATTGTAAGGTTTCTAGGGTCATTGAGGGAGGGTACTGGGATCCGTAACAGGCTGAGATCCAGACGCCACCGTACACCACTGCCCAGTATATTGCTAGCCAATGTACAATCAATTGACAATAAACTGGATGACATCCGAGCAAGGATTCAATATCAAAGAGACGTTAGGGACTGCAACGTCCTCTGCTTCACCGAAACATGGCTCACACCGGAGGTTCCAGACCACGCAATTCAACCGGCAGATCACTTCTTTATCCATCGCAAGGATCGGACATCAGCAGAGTCCGGTAAACAACGTGGAGGAGGTATTGCCTTCATGTTTAACAAAAATTGGAGCGATCCAACTAACGTGAAGGAATTATCCAACCACTACTCCCCAGAACTGGAATATATAACCATCAAGTGTCGTCCTTTCTTCCTCCCGAGGGAGTTAACGGCGATCGTCCTGATCGGAGTGTATATTCCACCGCAAGCCAGCAACAAGGTTGCGCTCTCCAGACTCCACGACGAGGTAAATAGAATACAAGTGGCGAATGTTAACGCCGCCATTTTAGTGCTGGGAGATTTCAATAGCGCCAATCTGAGAAAGGTATTGCCTGACTTCTATCAGCATGTGACTTGCAACACCAGAGGCGGTAACATCCTAGATCACTGTTACACGCAATTTAAAGGTGGCTACAAGGCTCATTCTGATAGTGGCTTTGGTAAATCAGATCACGCGTCCATCTTTCTTTCACCAAAGTACAAACAGAGAATTAAAAGTACTCCTGTAGTCTCGCGAGAGGTGCAGAAATGGGATTTGACGTCAGAGGAGACGCTCCGGTCCGTGTTTCACTACACAGACTGGAATGTGTTCCGCGACACAGATAACATTAATGTCTACACGGAAACAGTGCTGGACTATGTTTGTACTAGGGTGGAAGAAACAATCCCCACTACCAAAATGAAAGTTTACCCAAATCAAAAACCCTGGGTAGACAAATCCGTCCGTGAAGCTCTGAGAGAGCGCACCAAAGCATACAACGACGGCCTAGTGGCAGGCAACATGAATGACCACAAGGTGGCGCGATACAACGTAAGGAGGACAGTGTCAGAGGCCAAACGGCGCTACAGGGATAAAATTGAACTCCAGTTTGAACAAGCTGACTCTAGAGCTATGTGGCAGGGGCTCAAAACGATGACAGACTACAAAGGCGCCTCCCTCAAACTGAACAGTGACATCTCCTTAGCAAATTACCTCAATACCTTCTATGCGAGGTTTGATGCTGGTAATAACAACACCAGCTCACAAGCCACGGCAATGGGGGGGGGGGGTCGGCTGCTGATGGAGGCGCAGTGTTCAGGGTAACAGAGCATGAGGTGAGGCGGACCTTTAAAAAAGTGAATATCAGGAAGGCAGCAGGTCCGGACGGCATCCCCGGCCGCGTCCTAAAAGTCTGTGCCGACCAACTGGCCCCAGTATTCACTGACATATTTAACCTGTCCTTAGAACAGGCTGTCATCCCCACCTGCCTGAAGAAGTCCACTATTATCCCTGTACCCAAAAAATCCAAGCCTGCTTGCCTCAACGACTACCGCCCTGTAGCTCTCACCTCCATAGCCATGAAGTGCTTTGAGAAGCTAGTAAAGGGCTACATCTGCTCCTCCCTCCCCATCAACATGGACCCCCTGCAATTTGCATACCGCCCCAACAGGTCCACGGAGGACGCCATAGCCCATGTGCTGCACACAGCAGCATCACACCTGGACAAGAGGCAGGGGAACTATGTGAGAATGCTATTCATCGACTACAGCTCGGCATTCAATACCATAGTCCCCTCCATACTCATAGCCAAGCTCAGGGACCTGGGCTTGGGCTATGACCTCTGCCAGTGGGTCTTGGACTTCCTGACTGGCAGACCCCAGGTGGTGAGAGCAGGCAACTGCACCTCCTCATCCATCACCCTCAACATAGGGGCCCCCCAGGGCTGTGTTCTGAGTCCCCTCCTCTACTCCCTGTACACACACGACTGTGTGGCTCAGCGGAGTAGCAATACAATCATCAAATTTGCTGACGACACAGTGGTGGTGGGCCTGATCTCTGCCAACGACGAGAGGGCCTACCTGGAAGAGGTCAAGGTCCTGGCGGGATGGTGCCAGGAAAACAGCCTCTCCCTGAACGTCAGCAAAACAAAGGAGATGATTGTGGACTTCAGGAGGTCGGGGGTCAAGGACTACAGCCCCCTCAGCATCGACGGGGCACCGGTTGAGAGAGTCAACAGCTTTAAGTACCTCGGAGCCTACATATCCGAGGACTTGACATGGACCACACACATTGACAGTGTTGTGAAGAAGGCACGACAACGCCTCTACTTCCTCAGGCGCCTAAGGAAGTTCCAAGTCAGCCAGAAGATCCTTAAGAACTTCTACTCATGTACAATAGAGAGCATCTTGACCGGCAACATCACCTCCTGGTTTGGGAATAGCACTGCACAAGACCGAAGCAGACTACAAAGAGTGACACGTTCAGCCGAACGCACAATTGGAGGGGGGCTCCCCACCCTCCAGAACATTTACAACAAGCGTTGCAAGGGCAAGGCTAAGAGAATCATTAAAGACTCCAGTCACCCGAACAACTGCCTCTTTGAACTGCTGCGGTCAGGCAAGCGATACCGGAGTCTCAAGGCGAGCACAGAAAGACTAAGAAGAAGCTTCTATCCCCAGGCCATCAGGCTGCTAAACGAACAATGAATGAACACTACACAACAACAACCACCAAACGCACATAGCACACACATCCACACGCACACACTCACTTTAAACAAACACACTGTAGCACCCACTCCACACACTTTATAGCACACACCCACTTTAAACAAACACACTGTAGCACCCACTCCCCACACTTTATATTTATGGATGAAGGATTGCACTACAACTCGTACACCTTACTGTAAATTGTACCTAAAATTGTACCTCATCCCATTTCTGCTTTGCACTAGATAGTACTGTACATTAGTACACTGCATAGTATTGTGTATTGTATATTATATGGTAACTCAGAACATTGTACATATGTCTATACCGAACACTGTGACCTCATTTTTCTTCTTCTAAATTCATGCTATATTATGTTATTATGTTATTTGATACTATCTTGTCTAGCACAGTCTCTGGAGCGTAACAGTAAGAAGCATTTTGTATGAAAGTATTCTGTACTTCTGTATGACAACTATTAAAGAACTTGAACGTGTTGGGGAGTACTGCTGACCGCCCTGCTGCAGGGAAGGAAGACCAGAGTACCAGACCGGGTTGGTAAATCCCGGGCCCCATCCACTCACACTACCAGCCTCCAGTTGACGCTCCAGGCCCAAAGACGAGGGTGCAGTCAGACGGAGCTCTACTGTATCCAGCTACCTCGTGACTGCCAGCAACCGTTCCCACGAAGCAGGGATAATCCACCCTGCTACACATGGTTTGTGGAGCTCCCTCTGGTGTCTACTAGTGGATCTACTATTGGATCTACTTTCTCTGTGGATGGTTTTGTGAATAAATCTCCATTATGCTTCAATTACTGTGTGTTTATTGTATAGCAATTAGGTTGGGTGAATTCGGTCATTGTATAAACGCATTACATCACTTGAAGTCGTGTGTTATACAAATTAGATCACGCCTATGGGGGTCTAACGACCCTCGGCTGTGCCTCGGGCCTAACAACCACCCATAGGCGTGATCTAATTTGTATAACACACGCCGTCGCGTGATGTAATGCTTAAATATAATATTGTGATATATTGCTGTATTTTGTTCACACCCCTAAAGACGATTACTCATTCATGCATGCACAGACAAACACACATACTGTACACACCAAAAGCTACTCTCTGTTTGGCTCTTGAATGAAATTAACCAAAATAAATTGCACAAAGAAAGCTGTCAACGTGCGCATGTACACACACGCTCATGCATACACACACACACACACACTTAAATGTTCTGAATCAGACCTTACCTCCTCCACAGAGATGGGTAGAATCACTCGACTGAAAAGAAAGACACAGGGAGGGAGAGGTTACTTAAAAATCATCACTCACAAAAGAACAACTAAGCAGACAGCCAAGTAGCCAGCAGCACATTCTGCCCATGTGACAAAATGATCCACAGAGGCTTTGAACAGGACGTTTGGAATGGCCATTTATCTTCCGTGTCACTGAAGAGTATGGTTGCTATGTGCAAAAACAACGGATGTATTTTAATTTATGATTGTCAACAGGGTAAACGTGATCATCGCCAACACTCTAATAAATTACAGACCAGCAAGAACACTGCGATCATCAGCTGCTGGACTACTAGAGGCTCCCAGAAACAGTCAAAAGAGGATCGGTAATGCAGCCTTTATCAACTATGCCCCAAAACTATGGAACAAACTACCCCAAAACATCAGGGAAGCCAACTCGCTAGACATCTTCAAAAGACAGCTTAAAAGTCAAATCTATCTCTTTGCTCAGGCATTTAAATGAAACATCAGGGATATCCTGACACAAATTGTACTTTACCTGCACTATTCTTACCCTACCTGTTGTACTTTACCTGCACTATTCTTACCCTACCTGTAGGTAGGGTAAGAATAGTGCAGGTAAAGTACAATTTGTGTCAGGATATCCCTGATGTTTCATTTAAATGCCTGAGCAAAGAGATAGATTTTACTTTTAAGCTGTCCTATCAAATTCATGTGTCGGTTCTATGCACTGTAATTTTAAGAGCACTGCTCTGTTGTAATTCAAAATTGAACTATTTTATCACACTTTTTACTTCTTACTGATGCACTGCTCTGTTGTATGTTAAATACCCTGTTGTATGTCCATTCCATTTTATAATTTTTAGCCTATTTTTAAACTGAATCCAACCGCACTTTGTTTTTACTCTGTCTATTCTATTTTTATTATTTGTATTACTGAATAAAACTGTAAACAGAAAGGCCTATATTGGGATGCTAGATCCGAATGTGAAACACTGTGATTTACCTTACCTTGCTACCTCTGTATCTTTTTTTATGCTCGCTTATGCCTGTATTTTTTACTGTTGTGAAGCACTTTGAACTGCAACTTCTGTATGAAAAGTGCTATACAAATAAAGTTTATTATTATTATTATTATTATTATCATTATCATTATCATTATCATTATCATTATCATTATTATTATTATTATTATTATTATTATTATTATTATTATTATTATTATTATCACATACACCGTGAAATGGATTTCAGATCATATCTCCCCAGCCCTAGGTCACAGCTCTTAAAGGCTATGGTAATAATGGTTACCCTTGTCGTTTCAATGTCAGTCTTATCGTCTGATCGCACCGCGGGACACATTAGACCTTTTATCTGGCCAGTGGACAGTAATCAGATTGAACCGGACCGCATCCCAAGGAGGCCTGGCTCACGCTGTGATTTCTGTCAAACACAATCTAGCCATGTTAGCTACATGACTCAAAGTCTATTTTTCAGATACTGAAAGAATATCTTTTTGTATATTAAGTGTTACTATGTACTATGTATAGAGTATACTTGCAAAGTATTTTTGGTACTTCGTATGTGCTTTCATGTACTAATTCAAAGCACATATTTAGTACGATAGTCATTAATATGCTGTAAGAAAATAGATATTTACCTAACTTAAGTTGTACTTTAGTAAACGTATTAAAGTATACTATTTTGGCAAGCAAACCCAGTAACCCAAAATACATCAAAGGTATAATTTATATATATTTAAGCACATCTTATGTACAACTTATAAATGAAGTGGTTTCAATTGAACAGAACTTTAGTACATGAAAAGTAAGTATACTTTTTATTTATTTTTTACTTGGGTATGAAGAGGAATAGCAGGAAAAAGTTAAGTTACACCCTAATGGCTCGTTTCACTGAGGAAAATTTTCATAACGCCATTTTGTGGGCACAGTTAAGCTCTAATAATTGACTAATAAAAGCCAGGATAGCTGTAAATGTCTGTTTAGTATCATGTCAATCGGACAGTTTTAAAATCTGATGTGTCATGATAGCGGCCCCTGACCCGTTATGGCCAAGGTTCAAGGTAATCGTTGGAACCTACTTTGAGTCATAAGCTATTAACTAATAGACTACATTAACCAATCGATCAATTTATGGCACCATGTGTGTGAGAGAAGGAGAAACAGAGACAGAGTGAGAGAGTGAGAGAGTGTGAGAGTGAGAGAGAGACAGAGATAGAGACAGAGAGAGAGAGAGAGAGAGAGAGAGAGAGAGAGAGAGAGAGAGAGAGAGAGAGAGAGAGAGAGAGAGAGAGAGAGAGAGAGAGAGAGAGAGAGAGAGGAGAGAGAGAGAGAGAGGGAGAGAGAGAGAGAGAGAGAGAGAGAGAGAGGAGAGAGAGAGAGAGAGAGAGAGAGAGAGAGAGAGAGAGAGAGAGAGAGGAGATAGAGGGAGAGAGAAGGGGATAGTACTGTATATTTGCATATCTTGTATGTCACAATGTAACAGTACTCTGTATATCTGTATGTCATGCATGTCATAAATGTCATGGTTAGATTAAATGACTAGATTAGATCTTTATATCTGTATATCTGTATGTTGTGTATGTCATAAATGTCACTATGAATTGAAAATGGGGGACCCTGATGTAAACAAGACGAAAGTCTTTCTCTGGTCTGCATCCCCTTAACAATTGTGTGTATTGAGTTGTACTGTAATATACCCATTCTGCAATCTGTTAATTAAAGTTTTCAATCAATCAATCAATCAATCAATCAATCAATCAATAGATGGAGAGAAGAGTGAGGAAAGAGAGAAAGAGAGGGTGAGGGGAGAGAGAGGAGAAAGAGACAAAGAGAGAGACAGAGGAGAGAGGATGAGTGGAGAGAGAGATAAAGAGACAGAGAGGAGAAAGAGGGGATTGAGAGAAAAGAGAAGATAGAGGTGAGAGAGAGGTAACAGAGAAACACACGCACAGAGAAAGAGCGTCTTTCGAAATCCTATTGCCTTCTTTGCTTTGTATCGGACTAGTGCAGTGGCTGTTTGGAGTGTGTGCCCGATTGCTTGGCTCCCAGTATTGCTACTTGCAACGTTGTCAAGGGGCATGCCTGTTTGGAGTGCGTGGCCGCTCTGAACGAGTGACTGTTCAGAATGGGTAGAATGCTTGGCTCCCAGTGTTGCTGCTTGCAGCACTGTTGGGGGCCGTGCTTGTTTGGAGTGCATGGCCATTCTGAGCGGGGCCCATAGTGTGGCCCCCAGAAGTGCTGCTTGCAGCGTTCTTGAGAACTGTAGTGTGGCTGTTTGCGGTGTTCTTGGGAACCACGCATCCGCTCGACTTCACACTCAACATTGCAACCCATTGGGTCCTCAGCAATACACCTGCCAAGTGTGCTCGGGATATGTGAAGGACAGTGAGGACAGACATACAGATACAGACAGACAGAGTTGACTTCCTATTTTCGTTAGATACTACTAAGACAATGAAGGAAGTCTCAACTGCTGGCAGTATGAAAAACAACATGGAACAATAACTACAGCACCGCCACCACACTTGCTACTGTACCAATTTATATAGGGTTGTAGAAAAGATACAGTACTCTAATAACAGAAGACAACGTACCACCACCAACCTTGCTACTGTACAGATGCATGACGGGTCACAGCAAAGATACTCTAATAACAGAAGACAACGCACCACCACCAACCTTGCTACTGTACAGATTAATAAAGGGTCACAGCAAAGACACTCTAATAACAGAAGATAATGCACCACCACCAACCTTGCTACTGTACAGATTAATAAAGGGTCACAGCAAAGATACTCTAATAACAGAAGACAACGCATTAAATCTGCACGAATGGGATGAAAACGGAACAGATCCTGTCTCCTACGGGGGCAGAACTTTTACACAGGTGCTATCGTTAACAATGACACACTTGTTTTACACTGGATCTACAGGTCAGAAAAACTTCAATTTAGTCTCAAAATGTCCAGAACACATTCAACTTCCAATACAGAACACATTCAACTTCCAATATCAATGTCTATGGTCAAGAAGAAAAATAGCCACATTCGGCCAAAGCCTCTACATCTGTGATTGGGGGTGGAGCCTGTGCTGCTCTAGTCTCCTGAGGTGGGAGGGCAGTAAGCCAGCCTTGTGTAACTCACGTGACGCATTTACAGGAAGTGAGAAGGACTTGGTTTGTCTCCCTGCGAAAGGTCTCTGGTCACAGCGTATTGGTCTATTATTGTCTAGGTTGAACCTAATATGTCCCCTTCATAGAGATCTATAGAGTGAGCACTTCTGAAAAATCCTGTTCCTCGTGGCCCAACGCCATTTGAGTCAGATGATATCCTTCTGCCACGCATATTTACATTTACATTTAGTCATTTAGCTGACGCTTTTATCCAAAGCGACAAGTCAGCAGGAAGGGTACAACTCTATCAGCTGAGTAACAATGTTCATCAAAGTGTTGAGTGCTACAGTGTAGGTTAGTAATATATTATTAGGACAAGTGCATGACAGTAAGGTTAGTTAGGGTTAGATATATATATATTTAATTATTTTTCATTTCAGATATTGATTGAAGAAGTGTGTCTTTAGTCGACAGCGAAAGATTGGACGTGTTTCGGCTGTCCTAACTGTGGTGGGAAGTTTGTTCCACCATTGTGGGGCAAGGACTGAGAATAGGCGGCTTCTCTTTGATGACCCTCCCGGAGCTCAGATAGGAGTAGGTCTGAGGCGGCCAGAAGATGCAGAGCGTAGGGGTCTTGAGGGTGTGTAGTTAGAGACCATTGACCGGAGGTAGGCGGGAGCCGTTCCCTTGGATGTAGGAGAAAGTGACTGCTCTCATGTGTATACTGCCACCTAGAGGCTTTGATTTATTCTGTAATAAAGTTACTGTTCCCCATCACTCTTTCTACTAAGTGGCAGTAATGTATAAAGTTCACTGTTCCAAGGAGGAAACAGTGTTTTCTTCTGGGTAGAAATGGCGCGGTAGCAGTGGGAACACTTTTGCTGTACTGTGTAGATTGAAAGTGCACATTCTAGCTTGAATCTCTTTGGTCCCCTTCCTCTACCCAGCTTGGTAGAGAGATTCTGTGCCTCATGAGGAGGGACGCGATAGTAAGGACATGTTTCTGGTAAGCAGAGTAAGGATTGTGTAGACTTTAGATGAAACTCTAAAACTATAATGTTTTCATATATGTCCATTTTCCAGATGCAAACCATTCATGAATGCTTTTACATTTGCTGTTCTAAACACCAGTGTCTGGTAGGACATTATGGGGAATATCATCTGGAACACGGACCAGCTTGTCAAAACCTCAATGGAGAATTTGTCTGCTCTCTGACACTTGACATTTTGAATCAAACGTGACTTTGAATGAAAATAAAGATTTGAACATTTGAATCACAATGTCAGCATCCAGAAAGCAGAAAGCAAAAAGATGACAGATGTTTTACTGACATTTTGACAAATTGGACCATTTCAACAGTGTTTTGACAAATGAGCGCCCTGAATTTCATATTCAGGTACGATAGAATGCACCTGAGTAATAAAAGATTAAAAGAGGCATGTTTGTGTAGTTCTCTTTCTTCCAATGGCTGCCTGTAGCCACTGCACTTTCAAAAGAAGATCATTTCTGTACAGTGGTGGAGTAGGTAAAATTTTGGAAAAGCACAATATTACTTTTCCACTGTGACTTGTTTACAAGTTCCAGTAATAACACTAAATTATATATTTTTGTTGATATAAAGTATTTCTCATATATCAACACACATAGCAAGTTAGCACACATTGTTTCACACAAATGGAGGACCAATGTGCATTCTAAACATTCTGTGAAAGGCCTCTACTACATGATATACCGTCGCTTGAAGGATCTCTTAAAGGGGACGTGCATTGCTATTCCTTGCACTATTTGCAAGGAATTCCTGTGAGTCTATTGAACACGTCTGTAAGGTAAAAATTCATTGTTTTATATTTCTAATCAAGTACTCAAACGCCTCATTTTCCAGCCTCAGGATTTCAGGCTGTTATTGGATGGGCTCCGCCCATAAGCGCTTTGAAAGACAGTCACCCACACAGTCTGCGAGTGGCAGACAGAGAGAGATATAGAGACATTGAGGGGGATACTAATTAATTTCGCCGCAGGGGGGCATAATCCCACGGGACAATGCATTGGTAACTTGTTTCAAATGACAATATATACCTCTGTGATTATTATTGTACGGATCTGAATACGGGCGTGCGCGTCGGAGCATGCGCAAAGATATTTGACAGTGATATGCTGCTCCCAACTGCGAGGGAGAGATATAGAGAGAGATAGATAGAGAAAGAGAGAGAGAGAGAGAGAGAGAGAGAGAGAGAGAGAGAGAGAGAGAGAGAGAGAGAGAGAGACTTTGAAGGAGTGTGTGTAAAAATGTGTGCGCGCCGGCGCACCGTGGGATGAGTCTTCTCTCACACACATTTTTACACACACTCCTGCAAAGTCCCGCGCGTCCCTCTCTCTCTCCCTCTCTATCTCTCTCTCTCCCTCTCTCGCTCGCTCGTTCTCTGCTGTCTGTCAGACTCGGTGGCACCCTGTTTGAGGAAGTAATCCACTCGCTCTGTTGAGCAAATTGTGGGCGGTGACTACAACCACAGAGCCAATCAGATCACAATCAGCTCCACCAGCTCCTTGTTACGTCACCTTGTGAGTCAAATCAGAATGACCTAATTCAATGGAGGAGGAAATGGTCTCAACTGAATTAGAGCAATCCGCCAATATGGTAATTAGAGACACAGACCCATTGATACTAACCCCATATTGCTATAAAACAATGCTAATCACTGGAAAAATCCATTTATAATGCACGGCACCTTTAAGTTCATCTCACTATCCATTCACAGCAGCTGCAGCTGCAGCTGTGCTCGCCATGGCACGGGATTTCAGCACCACTCTCCACTGGACAGCTCCCTGCCATCATGGTGTTGTTGCTGTAGCTTACAGTCATTTGTGACCGTGTGCGCCAGATGCATAAGGTTATGATGATAATAAGGGAGGGAATTTTGAGGACGAGTCAAAGTCTCAGACCCGAGTTCCCATCTCTGGCTATATAGCGTAACGAGCCATGACATATACAGCCAGGAACCAGCAAGGGGTTCACGTGCACTTTTCCTTGTCAAATTTGATTGATTGAAACTTTTATTAACAGATTGTAGAATGGGTAGAATACAGTACGGCTCAATACACACAATTGTTAAGGTGATGCAGACCAGAAAAAGTCTTTCGTCTTGTTTACACCAGGGTCCCCCATTTTCAATTAATAATGAATTGTAAGTAGGGTGCAACAAGCACCGTGCAATCCATTCTTTGTGGATCTAGCCCTGAGTCATCGGAGGACTGAAGCTGATAGTCTCTGAAGGGACCAGGATGAGTCATGGCTGTGCTCTGCTGAAGTACACATAGAAGGAGAATTATAACAGACGAGAGACGGTTGAGACACATAATATATGAAATTATAGCTGTGTTGGATCAAAACAATCCTTTCCTAATTATACACCCATAAATGTCTGTCAGAAGTTGATTTAAGGGTTTCTCTGCAGCGAGGATCAAGAACAGATGAGGACATTTCCTTCACATGATTTGTGCGAATGGTCCATCTGTAGTATTTGAACACACCTGACGACCTGAGCTATTGTTATGCAAAGTAGCCAGGTGAAAAAAAGCAGATGGAACGGCGTGCAAACCCCGTCCAATGACCACTGCACCACTGCCTGCCCTAGACCCCAACCTTTCCCCCCCTCACGAAGCCAGATGCCTCACACCTCACGGTGTATGTACCTACAGCACCGGACCCCGCCCCTTCTACCATGTGTATACAATGTGTTCAACACTGCTTATCAGGAGCTATTGGGGATACGAGGCCTGTATCTTCGTGGAGTCATCCGCCATAACTCTTGACTAACTTGTATTTCGTTTTAAATAAATCTGTAATAACCAAGTCTATTTGACTGAGTATATCCTGGGTTCCGGCTCATTTCCTCCACAGTGTCAAAAAACCTACTACATTAACATTGACATATAGCTCTTAAACGCTCACAGCCTTTATCATAGTCTATAATTAAAGGTAACATTTGAAAGGTCATAACTACCACACCCTAATTCAGATTGACAGGACATTCACATATCCAGGTAATCCTTGCTCTAGTCTAGAATGTGTTTCTTGAACAACCAGAATCTACCATATTGGATTTTCTGCCATTGTTCCATAATTTTGCCACATTCTCTGTGTTACAAAGCTAGCCTTTGAACATTCTCATAAAGCTCCTGAAATTGGTATACCTTACTAAAAGCTCTGGATGTGGATGTATTATTAGATATGGATGTATTGTTAGAAAAATGATTACTCTACATTAAAATGTTGTCGCACCTTTACGTCATTAAGTTATCTCTACTTAACTTAAGTATTTTAAGTTATCTCTCTACTTATCTTAAGTCATTAAGTTATCACTACTTAACTTGTCTTTAAGTTATCTCTACTTATCTTTAGAGTTGTTCCGATACCGATACCAGTATCGGAAATGCCGCAGATACTGCCTAAAATGCTGGTATCGGTATCGGCGAGTACCCTCTAATGCTGCGCTCCGATACCACGTAATTTATCAACAACACTGCGGTCTGTTGAGTGAGCATTATAAAACAAACGTGTGTTTAACCGACTGTGAATTAAAGTGTCAATGCTGTTTGTCATTTTAACAGCAGATACTTTCTTAAATGCCATCCTCCCGACAGAGCGGTGTTGACGGGGAGCTCAGATGGGTTCGCTTGGTGGTGTTATTAGTAGGGATGCACCGAATGGGAAATTCTTGGCCGAAACCGATACCGAAAATAGGAAACAGTTGCCCGAAAACCGAATGCCGAAAGGCCGAAAATGATTAATATAAATATATATATAATGTTTTTATTTTATTTTTTAGCTACCTGATTATGGCAAAAGACATGATTATGGCTAAACTTAACTTAAATAATATTAATAATCACTATTATGGGCCCATAAAACATTTATTCAGCACTTTTGAATGCATACATTAATTCCAGACTGACTGCTGAAAGATTGTACAATTTAAACACATAGCAAACATGACTCAGTTATGCAATAGTGCTGCTCCTTTTTATTTTGTTAAAATCTTTTAGTTAAGACTAAAATACTACAACGATTGATGACGACTTCCTGTCCTCGCATTTCCATTTCCGGTTTAACGATACATTTTCAACAACAGATTGCTGCTAATTAAACACTTCATGGAAACGGAGTAACGTTAGTGTAGTGTAGTATGAACTCGTCATAACGTTAACATTACTCCGTGTCCACTGTTGCTGCCACCGTTGCGTCGCAGATGGATGGTACACTGTTAGCTCCGTAGCTAATCCGCTCCTAGAGACTACTGATAGCAGTACCGTTAACGTCGGAGCTGATCAATACTCCGGTTTTTTCTAATTTAGTTTAGAACCGGGTTTCGGGGGGCATCCCTACTCCCAAGAGGAGTTAGTTATCACAGGATGTAGAATGCAGGAAGAGCTGCCAAGCTGCTCACATTACATGTTGCGCATGCTACCGGTATGTCTGTAGTTGCGTTTTGATGACAGTAATGTTAGTCTTTCCATCTGCCGGTAGCTCATGCTAGCTAACCTAGCTCACGTTAGCGTCGTCACTGAACCACCTCGCGTACACAATTAATGACATGTTGCGGACAGCCATATCGGTGACAATGTTTAGCTTTTAGGGCCAAATGATAAGAGTCTGAGGCGGAGTCTCAAAAGAGAATGTTGAATATTTATTGTGCAAAAATCACAACAGAGCCTCTACTACTAACTGAACCGGAGCCTTCTGGTAGCAAGTGCTGCAACTAATAATGTCCGTGTGGATCATTGGAGTAGGGTATATCTGCAGTGCTGCAGCCCCACTCATTGATTAATGATACTAATACAAATCTATACAATCACCTGTTGTTGAATAAATACCATTACTTTCTAGTTATTACTAAAAAACAGTATATATAAAACAGTAGCTGTATATATAAAAAAATAAAAATAAAAGATTATAATTTATATCATTTTTTTTTAATTTAATTTTTTTTTAATGTATGCACTGGTATCGGATCAGTATCGGTATCGGCCGATACCCAAAGCTTAGGTATCGTAATCGGATCGGAAAGGAAAAAATGGTATCGGAACATCTCTACTTATCTTAAGTCATTAAGTTAACATTTCTAACGTCCTGCTATTCAAATAAAAAATACAAGGTAAATAGAATACCAAATAATAAACACTAGCGCTGGCTGTCTTCCACTAAAGACATTCTTAGTCCACTAATAACCATTGACCTTGTCGACTAATTGGTTTGTTGATTTTATCACACACATTGAGTTTCCCACATACAAAAACGCAGACTGACATTAGCCTGCGACAGCCCATATCAGGGAAGTTTTTCGGACTTTTTGCAACCGGCACTTTGGCGACCCCTAGTGGCTCGGTGTGCATATTTTGTAATACAATATATATATCGAATTAAAGCCCCATTTGTTGCCTGTGGATAGCCCTTTCAGGTGACAAAATCCATTGAGCGGTTCTCGAGTTACATGCCAGTATTTGAGGCTTGTGCAAAGTATATGGTATTGCGCAAAATACCACTCCCAACTCAGGCTACAGTAGTTCCGTCAATCTAGATCCAATCTCAAAAACGATTGTGGATCGTTGTAGCCAATGAGTGTGGCTTCCAATGATACCCCATGTGGGGATGTGTGAATCAGGGATCTAGGTGAACAACTAAATTCTTTAACAGGAAGCCAAATTAATTGAAGTCTATGAGAAAACTGAGTTTTTCTTTGTACACAGTTTACCAAAATCACTCCTAATCACTCATTTCTGAATGGATCTTTATAAAATGTGGATATGTACTACACAAGGCTTCAGGCCAGTGGCGTAACTCTCTCTCCGTGTTTGCGGGGGACAGATTTGTGGGCGTGGCGTAGGTAGAGAGGGGGGGGGGGCCCTAACCCCCCCCCCCCCCCCCCCTTCTACCTAGATTTTTTTTTTTTTTTTAAATACCAGGGGTGCAATACCGCATTTTCCCAGGCGGTGTCGCTATTTCTCCATGTAAACGACACACTGAGCTCATACATACAGAATTTCCATTGCATTCAGAGATCTCCTGGGTTCAAACAAAATTACATAACACAATTATCCTCCTCTAAACCAGTAGGAACGCCTTTCATCTCTGATGGCTCCCATTGTGAAATGTATTTACAATACAAGGATGTTACAATACTTCCATTGAATATGACAACAACAACAACAAAAGCTATAGAAGTTATGTTTATTATTGGTCAAATTATTCATAGTCTTCCCCTCATGTAAATATTTGGGGTTTTTATCTTTTTAACCAGAGTTATACTGCAGTTTGTAACGTAATGGTCTTTGCTATGGCAAATTGCTCTTAGAAATGGGAGTCAAGCAAACTTGTTAAAGTGTACAGCATGTGAATCAAATGTGGGATTGTTGTGACAAAGCTACAGCATAGAATTCTAAAGAAGCAAATCAAAATCCTTACTCCTGATCAGTGTTGGGACTAACGCGTTACAAAGTAACGCGTTACAGAAACGAAGTTACTTTTTGCCGCAACTAGTACTCTAACGCATTACTTTTGAAATTCAGTAACGCTACTTACGTTACTGAATGGTTTGTTAGTTCGTTACTGCGTTCTTTTTATGTAGATTCATAGCGAGCGTCCTTATTTCGCCTGCGTTTGTTTTGTTTACTGTAGACTGAAAGGCGCTATATAAAACGAAGTATTATTATTATTATTATTTCTTTCCGTAGCCTCATTCTGGTTTCGCACTTCTGATTGGCCACTGACGTTCTGAAAGAAATAGGCGCTCTCTACAGTAAACAACAAGAGGACGCTCGCTATGAATCTACATAATAAGAACGCAGTAATAATAACGAACTAACAAACCATTTAGCAACTACTTGGAGAGATAATTAATATACAACATGGAAACGAGATAAAGAACATGTTTGAAGGGCTGCTGGAGTCAACTGGACTAACGTTACATCTCGACCACCGCAGACTGGTGACGGTGAGTGCAATGTGTTCACTGAAACTCAAGATCAACGGATTTTGACTGTACGAAATCTGCCAGGGAATCTCATAATACTAATCAAACAATATAAATATAGTCCTTTCATGCACAATTGATATCCTAACTATTCTAACGTTGCAATGCTTTGATAACAACGCTGCAAGATGGTTATGAATGAATTAATGAATGGATGAATGAATGAATGAATGAAAACTTTATTTAACAGATTGCAGAATGGGTACAATACAGTACGGCTCAATACATACAATTGTTAAGGGGATGCAGACCTGAGAAAGACGTTTGTCTTGTTTCCATCAGGGTCCCCCATTTTCAATTCATATAGACATTTATGACATACACAACATACATGACATTTATGGCATAGGGACATATAGGTATTTAGTACTGATACATTTGTGACATAAGCGGTATTCAAATATACAGTACTGTTACCCCTAGATCCTGACAGAGTATATACATATGATGGGGAGGGGACTGTACATTAGGAGGGGGTGGGTGGGTGGGAGAGAAATATACATACAGCGGGGAGGGAATATATAATGAAACGCTCTAGACCACATTGCTTAGCAGAGTTCGGTGATGTGAATGGAAACTGTCAAGTTGATCAACCGATTTTGAGTATATGGGGCATGGGACTTGAGCAATTTTTTTTTAATTTTTTTTTTAAATAACTAAATAGTTACTTTTCACAGTAACTCATTACTTTTGGGTGTAAGTAACTAGTACAGTAACGAAGTTACTTTGAAATGAAGTAACTAGTAAAGTAACTGAGTTACTATTTTTCAGTAACTAGCACAACACTGCTCCTGATTCCCCCAAAACACAACACTGCAGTAAATGAACTCATGCTGAAATTCTTCTTTCAACATGAGATCACTGCAATAACCAGAGGAACGTGCCAAAAAAACAGGGTCCAACTCATCTGTGAACTAAAGAGCACTTTCAAGCATTTCTAATTGCCACTTCATCTGCAGAAAATGAAATGTCATGTTTATCTCCAATCCAGTTAAAAGAGTTTCTCACACCAAGAAAACCTATTTTATCTTTTAGTGGAATGAACATTGCCGGCATCAGAATACATTTGACTTCTGGTCTTCATATAATCTATCAACAAAACGGGGGGAACAGAATGAAGAACAATTAAAACAATTTGCCATCATGAAACGTTTGGAGTCTAGAATATCTGATGAGTAATCGGTAAACATTATTCTTTTAAGTATAATTTTCTTCTTCTATGTCACACACACACACATGCGTTCTTCATGGGACGGGGGTGCACTAAGTGCAAGCCCAGATAAGTACTCGCTATTTGCATATCAATAGCGCCGGTCGTATTTAACACACCTGACGACCGGCGCTATTGATATGCAAATAGCGAGTGCAATCCCAGTTGATTTCAGGAACGCACCACACACACACACACACTGCTGGTGTCGTCACTGCTGCTGGTTTAGCTCTAGGCAAGGGCAAGAATGCGACCCCCATCTACTCCTCTTTGCATAATAATAGGACAGGTAGTCAGAAGGGGGGGGGGGGACATAACTGCATTCTGAAAAAATGCGGGGGACACATTCCAATGTCCCCCGCGTGAGTTACACCTATGCTTCAGGCTATGGCTCCGTCTGGGGAAATACTACCTCTGGACTACTAACTACTACAGAAAAACTTGAGTAACAAGTTTTTCTACAACTCAAGTTCAGACCTATGTCACTCTATTACGTTAGCACTAAAAGTGCTAAATATGCATGTGCTATAAGTATAAAGTATGTTGTTTTGGTTTGCAAAAAAAGTATGCAGTCCTCAAAAACTAAAACTAAAATGCCAATTTTGGGGGCGCTTGCTGTAACGTTCGGGAGACTATCATCCTTAGGATTGTATCCCACTGTCTACCTGGGTCACTCCTGTTGTTATGGGTTCACCTTGTATGTCACCACTGATTGCTGTCATCACTAATTGTCTGTCACACCTGGGTGCTGTCATTGGTTGTCAGACTTCTGTCACTCGTTGACAGCGTGGAATGTTGAGTATGTGACCTATTTAACATTTGCTCTATTCCTTGTTCTTTGCTAGAGCTTCACCTAATCCTACGGACGTACCTACAGCTGGACAAGCACAGACATATTGTCTTCTCCCTGTTTATAGTATATGCTTTTCCCTGTTAATAAACAGTACAGCTGTTTTGGAATAGTAAAACATTCTCTGTCTCGTTCTTCTTCTCGACAACTTGGAAGTCACTTACCCGTTCGTAACAGCTTGCTAAGACACGCTTATAATTTTTCAGGAAATAACTCATTCAGCATAGAAAAGAAAACACACAACAAAACAACCAATTGACTAACTAAAGTCATGGTCGAGTTGACTAAAATCAAATCCACTGATTAATTGTTAAATCTATAATCTATATCTATAATATAAGGCGTCAGTCCTAATACACACACACATCATGCACAAACTCCATGTGTTAGGTCAGTAATATCATGTAAATGTATTTCTAGGGTTAGGGTTAGGGTTATCAATGTCGTCTTTTAGCCAACATATAATAATATATTTGGGGCCTGGCAATATATACAACATTTACTTTATTGTCTATCTGTATTATCGTATCAAAGGATTGTTTTATATTGTGAATCTTAATACTCAATTGTGTTGTCTAAATTATTCAAATGATAAATAAAAGTTAATATTAACTTGGATTTCTCACTAAATTATTTCTTACATATTTGAGAATGTTGATTGCAAATTTAAGTAAAATGTTAATATCTCACTTCCCATTACTATCCAGTCCAATTTGAACTCAACATCAACTAAATTATTTAACACTACGTAAGCAGATACTGTGATACTGTATACACACCTATTATTATCAAACGAAAGTCCTTAAGAATATCATTATTATACTTTTTTTTATTCCATTATCTGTACGGGAGCAGCATTGTTGCTTGGCTCCTTTTGCTAATGTATGGTGTATTCCCAAATTATAATCCTGCTTCCCACATGTCTGTGAAGGTAATCTGGGTTGAATGTAGTAAACCAGACTTTGTATGGGTGACCAGATGCTGCAACCAAATCAGTGACAGTGAAGAGTGCTGTTGGACTTGCTGGTCCCAGACTGTAATACATAAGAGATTAATGTATTCATATGTGGGTATTTCAATATTGATCTGCTAAATCCCCAAAAACATAGATTGACAGAGGAATTCATTGACACTATGTTCAGCATGAGCCGATATCCTAAAATCACCAGACCCAGCAGAATAACTTCACATAGTGCCACACTGATAGATAACATTTTTACAAACATAATAGATAACAATACTGTGAGTGGGCTATTACTTAATGACATTAGTGACCATCTACCAACTTTTGTTGTGTATGACACTATGTATAGAAAAATCCTGGAGGCAAAAAATGTAAACTATAGCCATGTAAGAAGTGAGGAGTCATTAACTGCTCTGAGAAATAACTTAATTGAACAGGATTGGAATACAGTATACCAAGCAAATAATATTGATGTCGCCTATGACTCTTTTCTGGAAATATTTAAAGCATCTTATGACAACAAATGTCCAATAAAAAAACAGGACAAGAGAAGAAATTCCACAAAGAATCCATGGTTAACAAAGGGGCTATTAAATGCTTGCAAAAAGAAAAACCTGTTGCATAGAAGATTTATTAAATACAGAACTAATGAAACAGTCTAAATATAAAATGTATAAAAACAAGTTAACAATTATTATGAGAAATTGTAAAAAGGAATACTATGCCAATCTACTAGAAAGTAAAATAAAAAAAACATGATATTAAGGGGATTTGGAAGGTGCTTAATAATCTCATCAGAAAGGGGTCTAATGGTGTGAACTATCCAGATAATTTTATTGTAAATGAAAAGTCCATAAGCAACATGGGTGAGGTGGTTGATGGTTTTAATAAATTCTTTGTACGTATTGGACCTGAATTGGCAGAGAAAATTACATTCACAACTGGGTCACTGGATAAATTGATAGACTTCAACTCATGAAAATGAAGTAATGGACACTGTATTGAACTGTAAGAATAAAAAATCTAAAGATTATAATGATATTGATATGGAGACGATTAAGAAAATTGTTGGGGGAATTATAAAACCACTAACTCACATTTGCAACTTATGCTTTCAAACAGGAACATTTCCAAATAAAATGAAAATAGCAAAAGTAATACCATTATTTAAATCAGGGGATAAACATACTTTTACAAATTACCGGCCAGTCTCTCTCCTACCTCAGTTCTCAAAAATACTAGAAAAGCTTTTTTCAATAAGACTTTTCAGTTTTATTGAAAAAAATAACTTGCTTTCCGACAGCCAGTATGGTTTCCGACATAATAGATCAACTTCATTGGCACTTACAGACCTAATTGAGGAAATCACCACATGTACGGACAACAAGAAATTTGCTGTAGGAATATTTATAGATTTGAAGAAGGCGTTTGATACTATAGATCATAGTATATTATTAAAAAAACTGGATCAATGTGGTATTAGAGAAACTGTTCTAAATTGGCTGGAAAGTTATTTTGAAGACAGGAAACAATTTGTACAAATTGACAAACATAGGTCAACACTGATGAACATCGTCTGCGGAGTGCCGCAAGGGTCAATTTTGGGTCCGATACTGTTTTTATTATACATTAATGACATATGTAGAGTATCATCTATCATGAAATGCATTCTTTTGCAGATGACACTAATATAATTTGTTCAGGGCAAAATTTGCAGGATCTTTTGCAGGTGATCACACAGGAGTTGATCAAGTTAAAAAAATGGTTTGATCAAAATAAATTGTCGTTGAATTTGAGTAAAACTAAATTAATGTTATTTGGAAAGCGCAATAGTGACATAACAGTGAAAGTTATGATAGACAATGTATGTATTGAAAGAGTAAATCAAACCACATTCCTGGGTGTGATCAGATGACAGGATAAGCTGGAAACCACACATCAGTCAAGTAAAATCCAAGATGGCCAAAAGTGTGGGGATTATGTATCGATCCAAGAATTTTGTCAACCAAAGGTCACTTATCATCCTCTACCATGCACTTGTAGTCCCATATTTAAATTATTGTCTGGAAGTATGGGGTAATACTTATCGTTCCAATATATCACCTCTTTATATTCTGCAAAAAAAGGCCATTAGGATTGTGTACAATGCTAAGTACAACCAACACTCTACCCCATTGTTTTTACAAGCATCAGATTTTAAATTATGGGGCTTGATCAAAATTAAAACTGCCGAAATCATGTTCAAAGCTTCACATAACTCTCTTCCAACCCCCATCCAATATCGGTTCACTGAGAGGGTAGGAACCAGGATTTATAATCTTAGAGGGAAACAGAAACTCCAGCAACCGGGTGTAAGAACCACTCTAAAATCTATGTTGTTTGTGGAGTAAGATTATGGAATGGTTGGACGAGGAGGTTAAATTGAGTAAAAACATATACCAGTTTAAAAGAAAGTTAAAAAAAGGAATATTGGAAAGGTATAAGGAGGAGGGTGAACATGATGTTTGGCATTAAAAGGAGTATGTATATAAAATATGTATTGACTGGTCAGACTCATGTGTGTCTTGTTGAGATGTCGGGGGAATGTGGGAAGCGGAGCTGCCTGTGTTGCATGTTGTGTGTGTAGCGGTTGATGATCGGGGTGTGGGGAATGGAAGTTCACAGGCTTGGCTTCTTCCATCCCACTTTTTGGACCATGGGTGGTGTCTGTTGTTGCTGTTGTCTATTGTTTTGTGGTGGTTGTAGTGCTGTTTTGTGGTTGATTGTATTGCTTCCATGTGGCAAATAAAAACTCTGAATCTGAATCTGAATCTGAATAATGCTACACTACATTAGATAGCCTACATATCACAGCCGATAGAATTAATGTTGATTAAGATTAATTTAAAGCCCCCCGGATCATATAATTATAGTCTTCTTACTCAGACCATTCTATTGTATGTAAACAGTGGGCAATATGCCAAAATATCATATTACAATATTTGTGTTAGTGTTGATAAGCGGTACATGGCGGTATTTCGTTTTCCAGTACAAATTACAATGTGATATGACTTGTTGTGATGTATTTATCTTGTAATACAGTTGTCATGGAGCTCATTATGAGCTGCTCATTCAAAATTGGCTATTTTCTTTGACTATTTTCATGCTACAATGAATTTTTTTTTATTAACGCAAAAATATACTGTATGTATACATTGTGAGCTTACTCTCTGAGACCTCTTATCACTTGGTTTGACGCTCAAGCGGCTGTGTCCTGGCGCCCATTGGAGGAGGAGATGGTGTCCCCACATAGACTTCAAGATGTCGTGTAATTAAGCAATGCAAATTACGATTTGGCCCTCTGATCACACATGTGATCCAGATTTGGCGTGACACCCATAAAGCACGCACTAACCGCCATAAATGGCACACGCATTCCCCACTATTCAATAACAATTTGCTCCTTATTGGACAACAACCCATTAGATATCCTAGATGGGAAGGGAAAGGCATACATACATTGGGGGATATTTTCAATGACTCGGGTATCCGGTCTTTTCAGGACCTATCCAACGGATTTGATCTCCCCAGAAGCTCCTTTTTCTTTTATTTACAAATGAGGGCAGCTCTGAAGGCTCATGGAGTCCCATGGGACGCTCCACTAGAGCGACACCGGTTTCACAAATTATTTTATGACAGAGACATCGAGAGGCTTCGTCTCTGACTTTTATCGGCACTTACTTACGTCCTCATATAAAGACCTACCCTTAGATACGATTTGGAGAAAGGATATCCCTGAGCTGGATATAGATTTTGATTGGGATGCAGTCTGGGAAAATATTAGGCTATCATCACGAAACCCAGATCACCAACAGATTCATCTCAATTTTGTTCATAGGACTTATTTGACCCCCAGGCGATTGAACCTAATGGGTCTCAGGCCTGACTCTCGATGTACCTTGTGTCCAGACGGTGCCATTGGAACATTATGCACATGTACTGGGAGTGCCCTCCAGTTGAGATCTTCTGGGAAAGTGTTACCACTCAGTTATCAGAGATTTTCTCTTTAACCATACCGGCCTTGCCTTGTTTTATTGTTAAATGATGTTTCTCAATTGCCGACCTCTGTACATGTAAAGAGACTCATTTTGGCTGGTCTGACGGCTGCCAAAAAGCTGATTGCCTCACGCTGGATACAACCAGATAACCTATGTCCGAAGGTATGGATTCTCACCTATCTTGATGTTATTTATCTGGAGATTTCCACTGCACGTGTCATAGGTGTTAATGAAGCCAATATAGCGGTCTGGTTGGCTGTGGTGGAAAAACTAAAAGAACGCATATGACTCTGGAAGTTGAGTACTGAATGGGGTATTATGTGGATGTCTCACGTTGGGGTCCTGGGGCGAGAGGGGGGGGGGGGGGGGGGGGGGGGGAGAACGAGCAAATATTCATGTATGTTGGTGGCAATGGTGTTTTTTGTATTTTTGTTTTATTTATTATTTTTCATTCAATGCTGATCCTATGTATATTTTCTGACCCCCTTCTGATCTGGGTTTGGTGATCGTGGGCTCTGGTTGGGGGGGGCCGCGGTTCGGGGTCTCTGCGGGTCGAGGCACTAAAAAGGCGTGGTGCTTTGGCTCGCGGGGGGGCTGGGCTGTGGGTCCTCCGGGATTGTGGCTCGCGGTTGCCGGGCCTGGAGGTGGAGGGGGCTCGGTAAGCACTTTTTATAGTATATATTTTATTTTATTATACTTTTACTTTGTGACAACCTTATTGTCTAATCATTGTTGTGTTAGTTTATGTTCTTGGATGTCTTTTATGTATTATTGTTATTATTGTGTTGTGAGTTGTGTTGTTTCGTGTTTGAAAATTGAAAATAAAAAGATTTGGTCAAAAAAAAATATATCATTCCACCAATCCGGTCCGATTTGAGTCCCTCTGATGTTTTTAAGTGTCTTTTATCTAATCAGTTACCAAAATGTGCTTTGAAATGCTATTTATTTCAGTTGCAGTGACTTTATTGCTTTTATCGTTATATATGCCTTTATAAATACTTACTTACTTACTTACTCTTTAATAAAGTGTAAAAACATTGCATGAATGTAATTTTTTTTTATTATGCATTATGTTGTTATTTCAGTTGACACCATGTATTTTGACATGTCCCTCATGGCATTTCATGAACATTTATTTGGGATATGACCAAGAAAATTTGTAAAAAGTCCATACTTTTTTCCATGAACATACACATCCATCTGTGCTGTTAATGCTGGTAATGATTTATTTCAAAATAAATGAATAATTATTCATTAAAATAACATTATTCAGTCTGTCCCTCAGTAACTCTCAACCCCGTTACACTGAGCATTCTCCCCCCACAAAAATAATGGTTCAATCCATAGAAGCATGTGAAACAGGAAGTGACAACTTTGAAGTCTTTTGGAAAACACAACACCAGGAACAGGCAAGTAGCTACCTCATTGTACTATGTTTTCAGTCATTTATCATGTAATATTATGGTAGTCAAGCATAATTACTCAACACCGTTACTTGAAAAAATATAGCAAACTATTACTTGTGAATATGATCTTTGTTATTAAAAAAATTTAGATGCTTTCTTAATATCATGAATGCCATATGCTCTCCTGGTATTCACCACATGTGGAGTAGCAACCATTTTGTGCAAAAAATCACAACCCTGTTACACTCAACCCTGTTACGTTTGAATGTAACAGGGTTGTGATATTGTAACAGGGTTGTGATTTTAACACTGATTTGAAGTTATACAATAATAGTTAAATTAATTATTGAGCTTTTTCAACATGTTTATGCCACATACATATTAATTGTAATGTGCATGTTGCTGGGTGTGTGCTCACACGTTACCCTAGACTCAACCCTGGTTACAGCTACATGTTTATTAATTATTTCTTTAAGTTTATGAAAAACAAATTCAACTTTTGAATAATTTTGTCTGAAACGTTTAGAGCAAACATAAGAATATCGATTTTAGTTCAAAATCTCAGGGTTCAGAATAGCAAAAGTGTAGGATTTTACGTAATTTTTAGATGAGCAATTATAGAAATGGTGTGAAGGACATCTAATTATTATAGAAATGTTGACTTTAGCACAAATACATGTTTTAATCTTATTCAGAGAGCTTCCAGAGTGTCCGTAATGGGGTTGAAGAATAATGGTGTCCATATCATACAATAATGACCAAGAATAATAGAGATTTCATGACTGAGATGGGAAAATATATTTTTCTGGAAGTTAAATATGTCATTCATCTTGAGGGGTGTTCAGAAAAGTAATACCTCTTGGTAAAAAAAAAATCCAAAAGTCTAAATCGGACTGGATTGGTGGAATGACTCCATACATTGTGGATGACGGTATATTACAAATCCATACCTTTGCATGGATCCATGGCGGTATACCTTCATATTCCATATAACTCCCAGCCCTACCTAAACATGAATTTCGGGCCACTTATTTGTCAAACATTCACCGCGAAGTTGTTGAAATCGTCCAATTTGTTAAATACTCACTGAAGAGTCCACCTGCTTTCCGGATGTTGACATCATGATTAGAATGTTCAAGTTGTTATTTTCACTCTGTGGCGTGTTCAATTCACCATGTCAGTGTCCAGAAGGCAGACAGATTCTCTGTTGAAGTTTTGACAATAAGTGACCGAATGACGTTATATAGAATGCATCTGAGTATGCGTCTCTCTCTCTCCTCTGTCTCTTTATCTCTCTATCTCTTTCCTTCTCTAATAGGGATGCTCCAATAAAGTTTTTGCCACAATACCGATCACTGATTGTCTATCACCATAATTGGCTGATACACAGCCAATACCGATATTTATTTATACAGAATATCTGCCGATACTGATCGGTGGGTCGATTGAACGGGGCATCCCAATTCTCTCTCTCTCTCTCTGTTGTCTCTTTCTTTCGCCTCTCTCACTATCTCTCCTCTCTACCTCTATCTCACCTCTCTATCTTCTCTTTTCTCTTAATCCCCTTTTTCTCCTCTGTCTCTTTCTCTCTCTCCACTCACCCTCTCTCTCTCATCTGTCTCTCTATTTGTCTCTTTCTCCTCTCTCTCCCCTCACCCTCTCTTTCTCTCTCTCCTCCCTCTCTTATAATAATAATAAATCTATTTTATATAGCACTTTTCCAGGTGCTCAAAGACGCTTATATATCTCTCTCTCTCTCTCTCTCTCTCTCTCCTCTCTCTCTCTCTCTCTCTCTCTCTCTCTCTCTCTCTCTCTCTCTCTCTCTCTCTCTCTCTCTCTCTCTCTCTCTCTCTCTCTCTCTCTCTCTCTCTCTCTCCTCTCTCTCTCTCTCTCTCTCTCTCTCACTCTCTCTCTCTCTCTCATCTCTCTCTCTCTCTCTCTCTCTCTCTCTCTCTCTCTCTCTCTCTCTCTCTCTCTCTCTCTCTCTCTCTCTCTCTCTCTCTCTCTCTCTCTCTCTCTCTCTCTCTCTCTCTCTCTCTCTCTCTCTCTCTCCTCTCTCTCTCTCTCTCTCTCTCTCTCTCTCTCTCTCTCTCTCTCTCTCTCTCTCTACCCCCCTCTCTCTCTGTACCACAAACCTCCTTGAACTAAAGGTCTTGCACCAAGATCAAATGTCTCAGTGCTGCTTGAGAAAGAAAACACCCTCCCTCTCTCTATGTCTCTCTCTCCTCTTCTCACCTACTTCTCTCATGTAGCCTATACTAGTCTATACTCATCTCCAACACTGCTTCTTTTATCTTTTGTATTTTTTACAATCTATCTTATTCTTTCACTGCTTCCATTCTTGTCATCACAAATCTCCCCTTATAACAGAATATCCTATATACTATGAACTGAACGGAATGCAAATGACATTTGAGCTGCCATGCTATACCAAAACAATTACCACCAACACTGTTGCATGGCAATAATAAAGTATGGCATTTCCATGCAAATGTCAACCTCACCATGAAACAATTCAAATAACATGATCATAACCAAACCAATTTCAAATGTATCATCAAGGTCTATATTTTGAAGTACAAAATATATTTGATCGTAATATTTATGAGAATGCATGTTTTTTCACACTACAGGAGACACAATGATGTAAAAAATTTATTTTTCGATAACCTAATTTGTATGACTTTCTAAATGGCCAGAATGGCAAAAAAATCAACAGATATTTTTCTAGCCTCACCTTTGGTCATGAAGGGCTGTTGTATCAATATGTGAATCAATTATGTACTTTGTGTCTTTCCATTGGCAGGTGAAGCATGCTGTTATAATGCCCCTTTATGGGACAGCGAATGTAACAAGGCGCTAAAAACAAAATTACAAACATCTCAAAACAAACTGGTCAGACTACTGCTTGACCTTACTCCTAGAACCCACCTCACCCCTGCCCACTTTGACAACCTAGGATGGCTTAGAGTAGACAACAGAGTACAGCAACTTGCAATGGGCCTGATCTACAAGATACACTACATGACCAAGGTACCCATGTACATGTCAAAATACTTCCCAAAGGTCAGTGAATACCACGATCACAACACCAGAGGGAGCTCCACAAATCATGTTAAACTCAGATTCGGCTCAAACAAGGGACTAAACACGTTTCGCAATTATGCCACATCAATGTGGAACGCCCTACCCACAGCTGTAAAGGAATGTGAATCACTACCCACTTTCAAAAGCACTCTCAAAGAACACCTACGGGAGACTGCAATTCGAAACTGGCCCATGTAAATGTCCTAACCCAACCCCCTCCAATGTACAGTAAATGACCAAGTATGGTTGTCAATATTCCATGTACAGTTTTGCTTGTACAGTTGTACAGTGTGTGTCCCCCCCTCCTGCCCAACCCCCCCCCCACCAAACCACCTCCAATGTACAGCACCCCCACCCCCCCCCCCCCCCCCACCCCACCTACCCAACCTCCCCAATGTACAGTTTTTACGTCAAATGTATATACTCTTTTCTGGACTCTTTTTGTATCACAAACAGTACTGTATTTGCAAATCTGGTATGTCATAAAAGTATAGATGTAGCAGTACTGTCTATCTGTATGTCATGTATGTCATATATGTCCTGATGAATTGAAAATGGGGGACCCTGATGTAAACAAGACGAAAGTCTTTCTCTGGTCTGCATCCCCTTAACAATTTTGTATATTGAGCTGTACTGTATTGTACCCATTCTGCAATCTGTTAATAAAGTTTTCAATCAATCAATCAAACATCCATAACGTTTTCCAGGAAAAGTTGTCATAAAACATGCATCTGGAATGCAATGTCAACCAAACTTCCTAAGCAAAGCTAACTTTTATAAAGATGACATATTAGCAACAATTAGTCATTCTGGTCTTATTTTTTGTATTCTTTACAAGTGTTATGGATGTTACCGTTATGGATGTTACATTGCAAGTGACGGATGTTACATTGCGAATGTGTGTTGTTAAGTCCGATTATGACCCCTTTGTTTGAAGTATAATTTACACATTTTAGTTACACTTATTGAGATAAAGATGAGCCTTCAGTAAGAAATGTTTTGACCTCTTGGATTTTGAGATAGGTGACAAAATACACAGCGTTATGGATGTTACGGAAATTGACAAGCTTTTCGGACTCACTGAACACATGATGAAAACTCTGTGAATATCTTTTTCAAAGAATAACATGTTTACTATCACTTTGTAGGGAAGGGTTTGAGGTACCCAAAAAGCATCATACTGTGACATCACAAATGTTCTAGAATGTTTGATTATGACATCATACTGTGACATCACAAATGTTCTAGAAAGTACTATTAGGACATCATACTGTGACATCACAAATGTTCTAGAATGTTCTATTATGACATCATACTATTACTGTGACATCACAAAAATCAGTGAGTCCGAAAAGCTTGTCAATTTCCGTAACATCCATAACGCTGTGTATTTTGTCACCTATCTCAAAATCCAAAAGGTCAAAACATTTCTTACTGCAGGCTCATCTTTATCTCAATAAGTGTAACTAAAATGTGTAAATTATACTTCCAATTCAAATCGATGCCTTGTCAATGTTAAGTTAAGTTTCCAATGTTCTCTCTGAATGTAACATCCATAACGCTGGAATATATTGTGCTGTCTCAAAGCTGTACTGTATTGGCCTATGCCTTTAGTGCTACAGGACGACAACAGCCTTGTCTAACACGTTCAGCCTGGCTGAGGCTAGCCACGCTCTAATGTAACGGGTGTTCTTTATGTGTTGCTCTTAGCTGGCACCCGTTGTTCTATCTGCGTTGTGTTCTGGTTGGCCCCTTGGCCGAGACAGGATGAATACAGTGAAAAGGAGACTTGACTGTCGTTGGCATGAACGGCCATTTATTTCTGGTTCACCTCAAGGATGCAACCTGTACAAAATGATTGGTAGGAATACCACAAGAAGAACAGCGTCACTGTACAATTCCCATCTCTCTCGACAATAGTCCAGTCTTTCAGTATGGCGCCTCGCGCAAACTGAACGTAGAAAAGACAACCCCTAGACAGGGCGACGTCTGAATGAACCGGAAGGCAACGTTCCTGACATTGAACTCTCTTAAAGTGACGGTTCATATAATGAGTCTTTGGTACAAATAAATTATAACACAAGTGCAAACAGTATTCCTAACATTTGGTAACATAGGATTTGGTGACATTTCAATCCTAAATTATAAACAAATGTACATTTGACACTTGTTGTTACACTAGCATGGTATGATACGGTTGGGTTTGTGGCTCCATTGCAATTCTTGTAAACTCCCCGGTTGCTAGGCAACCTTTCAAAATCCAAACCACCAACTGTGTTACACAAGCTGAACCATGATGATACAACAGTTCCAGCCGGCTTCGCCAGGTGTGAAAGGTGGCTGTCAGAGAGGTGCTTTTTGTATAATATTACAGAAAACAATACAAACAACTAATCCATTAACAAAGTCTTGTGTTCAGCCCTATATCTATAACAGAGAGCCAGCGCAAATCTGCCATAGCTGTGACTGCACATGCATCCACACACACCTTTATACACACACACACACACACACACACACACACACACACACTTGACATGCATGCCAAATTTCAAACTGTGGGGACACTTTTGTGAACCAATCAACCAACCAACGCAAAACGTGTTGTTACAGTACAAAGCTGTGTACTGTGGCCTACACCTGCTGCCATAGTATGACGTGCAAATGCTTTTGAGTTAAATTGAAGAGATACCTCTTGGTTGTATATGTTCTCTACCAGGCTGTGGATGAACTGCAGTATTCCTTGGTAGCAGTACCAGCATCACTCTGACCTCTCTGAAGAAATGCACGTTTGTGGGGGGCTGTGTGTGTGTGTGTGTGTGTGTGTGTGTGTGTGTGTGTGTGTGTGTGTGTGTGTCTTTGTGTTCAACTCTTTCTGAAGTTGCAGAAAGAATGACATTATGAGCCATACAAGTATGCTAACACTGGTGCCAAGTGTAGCAAATTGACCCCGGTGTACTGTGTGTGTGTGTGTGTGTGTGTGTGTGTGTGTGTGTGTGTGTGTGTGTGTGTGTGTGTGTGTGTGTGTGTGTGTGTGTTTTTCAGTGGGCGACCATGGGTTCAGCATTTAATCGTGACCGATTTAATTAATTTGCAGACAGCCTGGTGAGATCCCACTCTCTATAATCACTTGAGATCTTTAGCTCGTTCTGATCCCTGGCCTTCTCTCTAGAGGGGAAATCCGATGGGAGGAAATGTTAGGCTATTTCAATCTGACGATATCCGGACCACACGTTTACAAAAGCAACAGATTGATTGATTGATTGATAGTCTTAGAAATCTCCAGATCTCTCCCCTTGCAAACGCCAAGGCTTTTCCCCTGGTAACCAGGCCTCCCTCAACAACACCTCAGCTGTCAAATAGCGGAGCTTGGTGGATATAATAGCCTATAGATCTGAGGACGGGTGGTGAAAACCACGATCGTCTATATCGCTGAGCGCCCCTCCTGTCCTAACACCACTCTACCTGAGCACCTCTCCACCCCGAGTCCGTTCACACCTCTGCCTCTCTCCATTCCTCCGGACCGGAGTTAAATGCCGGAATGCTATATCAGCCGTTTCACCTTCACCGCGCATCAATAACATGGCCACGGTGGCTGGAGGATGGATGGATGGAGGCAGCGCAGCGCACAGCTTGCCTCTCTGTGTGTCTCCTCACACACACGAATCATCAGCTCGCCCTCAAAACACGATCCCGTAAAAGAAATACCTGTAATTCTATAAGAAAGCATGACATTTGCCGAAATGAAAGGCCCCCCATGGCCCATGCACACAATTCAAAGGGTGCAAATGTGAAGGGCACTGCCATGCATACAGCCGGCTGCTGCAAGGCACACACACACAGCACGAAACATGATCCGGGGGGAATAATAAACCCCTTGAGATTAACACACAAAAAACGAACGTTTATTTTCAATAAATTAAAAACAGTGACTCAGAGTAAAAAAAGATGGGATGGCGACATAATAATAATAACCCTGGTGTAATTCCACTCTATTGGCGACTGTCCACAATGTCAGTGGAGAGGCGCTGCGCTGAGGAGGCAGCGTCGCTTATTATAACAAGATGACAGAACAGTTATAAAGAGACAGCATTACTTACAATTCCTTTATGAGCATTTTGGCGGTGCAATTCAGAGAGGGAATATCTCAATGTGAATCATATATCCAGCACGGATAGTCTTCTTTCTCGCAGCAGGCACTATAATATAATATATCCCACCTCTCTCGGAGTCTCTCCCCCTCTATGTCATTCTACCTCTCGTTTTTCTATTTCTCTTCCCTTCTTCCTGCTGAGGAGTCGTGGCCTCGGCGGCGCGGGGTTGCCGTTGCGTGCGGTGCGGGACAACAAGGTGTAGCCTGCACCCTCCTCCGTGTCACCGCCGGTCCCAGTGACGCTGCTGGGGGACCAGTGACGCTGCTGGGGGAAGAGTGACGCTACTGGGGGAAGAGGTTATTGTTCACAACAGCAGGCCTGATATACCGCGATCCCCAATAGGGTCCAGCTGCAGCGCCGGAGCATCCTCTCACTGGGCTTTGATTGATTGAAAACTTTATTAACAGATTTCAGAATGGGTACAGTACAGTACAGTACAGCTCAATACATACAATTGTTAAGGGGATGCAGACCAGAGAAAGACTTTCGTCTTGTTTACATCAGGGTCCCCCATTTTCAATTAATCATAACATATATGACATACACGACATACAGATAGACAGGGCAAGCCTGTGGCAGCCACGAACCTATAGAAGCAGCTGGGAGGTGCGCTGTTTTAAGTGAGCGTGTGTTATTGGCAGTGATGAGTTGCTCATGGGGGACGAGGTTGCACTCCGTGCAACCAACGTTTTGTGAGCAGAGGCACGTGCACACAGGAATGCGCTGCACTTGACTGATGCGCCAACTCGCAGTACCCACCTGGCTACTTTGCATATCAATAGCGCCGGTCGTCAGGTGTTACATTCCATTCGTAGAGGCAATTAGGCACTGTCTTTAGTCTGTCCTTATGCGAGGGAACATTTATGCGCATGCGCGGGAGTGCGCGCAGCTCTTCAAGTTTCAAGTTTCTTTAATATTTGTCATACAGAAGTACAGAATACTTTTATACAAAATGCTTCTTACTGTTACGCTCCAGAGACTGTGCAAGACAAGATAAGTATGAAATAAAATAACATAGTAAAATTAGAAGTAAAAAAATGAGGTCACAGTGTTCAGTTTAGACATATGTACAATGTTTGATGCAGAATAGACGTAGTTACCATACAATATACAATACTGTGCAGTGTACTAATATACAATACTATATATAGTGCAAATGGGACGAGGTGCAATTTAGGTACAATTCACAGTAGGTGTACGAGTTGTAGTGCAAATCCTTTATCAATAAATATAAAGTGTAAAGTGTGTGTTTGTGTGATCTAAAGTGTGGAGAGTGGGTGCTGCAGTGTGTTTGTTTGAGTGAGTGTGTGCGTGTGGGTGTGTGTGCTGTGTGCATTTGATGGTTGTTGCATAGTGTTTATTGTTCGTTTAGCAGCCTGATGGCCTGGGGATAGAAGCTTCTTCTGAGTCTTTCTGTGCTCGCCTTAAGACTCCGGTATCGCTTGCCTGACCGCAGCAGTTCAAAGAGGCAGTTGTTCGGGTGGCTCGAGTCCTTAATAATTCTCTTAGCCTTCCCCTTGCACCGCTTGTTGTAAATGTTCTGGAGGGTGGGAAGCCCCCCTCCAATTGTGCGTTCGGCTGAACGTGTCACTCTTTGTAGTCTGCTACGGTCTTGTGTAGTGCTATTCCCAAACCAGGAGGTGATGTTGCCGGTCAGGATGCTCTCTATTGTACATGAGTAGAAGTTCCTAAGGATCTTCTGACTGACTTGGAACTTCCTTAGGCGCCTGAGGAAGTAGAGGCGTTGTCGTGCCTTCTTCACAACACTGTCAATGTGTGTGGTCCATGTCAAGTCCTCGGATATGTGGGCTCCGAGGTACTTGAAACTGTTCACTCTCTCAACCGGTGCCCCGTCGATGCTGAGGGGGCTGTAGTCCTTGACCCCCGACCTCCTGAAGTCCACAATCATCTCTTTTGTTTTGCTGACGTTCAGGGAGAGGCAGTTCTCCTGACACCACTGTGACAGGTTCTCTACCTCTTCCAGGTAGGCCCTTTCGTCGTTGGCAGAGATCAGGCCCACCACTACGGTGTCATCAGCAAATTTGATGATGGTGTTGTTGTTCCGCTGTGCTACGCAGTCATGTGTGTACAGGGAGTAGAGGAGGGGGCTCAGAACACAGCCCTGGGGGGCCCCTATGTTGAGCGTGATGGATGAGGAGGTGCAGTTGCCGGCTCTTACCACCTGGGGTCTGCCCGTCAGGAAGTCCAAGACCCACTGGCAGAGGTCATAGTTCAAGCCCAGGTCCCTGAACTTGGCTATGAGTTTGGAGGGGACTATGGTATTGAATGCTGAGCGAGCATAGTCAGTGACAGAACGAGAACTCCTGACATCAGAAAGAAGGAAACATGGAGAATGAATGGCAAAGAAGACGTTGCAAGAAGATCCAGACAGTCACCAGCAGCTGTCTGCGGCGCGTCTTCAGAATCAGCTGTGGCAGAGAGGGAGGTCGGCAGGCAGTCTGTGCTGGTCAGAAAGAGCTCTCTCAGGGGAGAGATGCCAGCAGCAGCAGCCCCTCAGACGTCAGAGACCCAGACCACCAGCAGACGGCCCTCGCCGTCCTCCGTGGAGACCAACCTACAGGCTGGAGGAGGAGGCAGCTAAGCCCCATATCTCCTCCACCCAGCGAGGCCAAACACAGCAACCTGGTACAGATCATCTACGACGAGAAGGAAGACAGCAGCAGGAGAGACACTGAGGCAGAGCTGAAGAGATGGGGTATCAGCTGGGGAGAGGCGGAGAAGACAGCTCAAAAAGACACTGATGCAGACCACCGGAAGAGACATCTTGCCTAAGAACCGCACTCTGGAACGGGGACTTCTCGTTCAAAAAGGAGAACTTTGCCCAGGGAAGGGAGACCTGCATGCACCTCTATTGGGGGTAGGGGGTCTGCGGACGGATGCAACGCAGCCAAGGCTGGTTGGTTCGACGTATGATCTACCTCAACCTTTTGGGGGTAGGTGTATCCTAAGTAAGGGAAGGTATGCATCCGAATGGAAGGGGTGCATCTGAGTAAGGGGGGTTCAGGGTTAGATGTAATTATTTTGAAAGTTGCAAATCTGTGTCCCTCTCTCTCTTTTCTCTCTCCCTCTCTCGCTCCCCCCCCCTCTTCTCTCTCTCTCTCACCTCTCTAACTGTTGTTTCGTTTTCTTATGATGTGTTTAATGGTTGATAATCGACAGGTCCAGGTAGGGCTGGGCGATATGACGATATTATATAAATATCGGGTACAGTTCATTAACGATACACTTTTTTAACGTATCGTGGATATCGTGATGTTTTGCCCAAGAGGATTGTGTCGCGTCAATCTGGTCCACCCCGTTCAAACTTTTGAACAACGCCGCTCCCACACACACACTACTGCATCAAAGTTAGTACGTATGATTAACAAAGGCATTCGTTTTGTGGCATCAACATTATATAGTTACACGTTATATAGTTACACATCAGCGTATTTACCCAAACATAGCAACGTCCAATGACGACATAGATAGCAAGCGTTACTGTTCATATCTCAGTCCGTGCCGAGTTGTGCGTGCCCATTCTGCGGTCTGTTAATAAAGTTTTCAATCAGACAGATGTATGGAGAGGCTTTTATTATAACATTTGTTGCAGTAAAATCATTATGCCTCGTTGTCATGCTGCGGTGCGCTAGTAATCACTCGTCGGCTGCGGTGAGCTGTTGTTGTTGTCGTTGAGCTGAGCTCTCGTTAACACTTTGGTTGCCTAAGGTTAAATTAATGATATACCATAGATTGCCAGCGCTATTTGTCTATGGAGAAAGTCCCCTTCTTTGCAGGGCTATAACTTTTTAAATTCTATTGCTACATTGCCATTATTAGGGCCCATTCAAAGTCCTATATGTATTGTTCATTGTGTAGCAACGTTAAACTTTTTCATTCACATATTCATAGTAAAGTATGGTCTAATGTATAAGTATGTTTTCATCTCTTTCTGCAGATTTCTCCAGAACGTGATATATAGCCCCAAATGCATTGATGATGAAATACAGTTTGATGGCAATCAGCGCGATATAAAAAATTCCAACTAGACGTACTTCTAGAAGTTACTACACGTCATCTGATGTTGACCGGATGGGCGAGGGGGCGTTTATAATTCCGTGGGCAGCGTTATACCAATCATCTAATGTGGGTCAAATGTTGATAATATCAGTTATTATCGAAGACGGTAACGTTACATGCTGAAACTCACCCCAGTCTCCGCGCGCCGTTGGGCGATCATCGTCGAGTAGAAATTTTATCATTATGGGATATATTATTACCCGGTCCATCTCCAGCTTGTATAATGGTATATACGTCCAAATCATGTTGTTTATCGAGTTATTGGCAATCGATCGCTATGTAGAGTGACGAGCTAGAGTCACGGGACATGTACCGAGTGGCCGGAAGCAATACGGACGTCTAGCAAAACCTCTAGTGCGCTTCCTGTTAAGCGCTTGCGCCGATCGGCCACCAGATGGCGCTCCTGAACCGCCAGAGAGCTCAGTGGGTCCTGCTGGTGGATCTCAGGCCAGCGGAGGGACATTATGAATCCGATCGCAGATTTTTGAAATATTGATATAAAGACGACGTACAGCGTCCCCCGGCAACTTTAGCATGGCCAGCAAAGACGTCTAAAGACGGCTCCCGGCACCCAAAGTGTTAAAATCAAGGAGGGCATTCAGGAAGTAAAAAAATAATAGCGCTGCTTGCCGATTGGTGCTAAGAACAGCAGGGCGGGTACAAGCGGTGTGACGTAATTGGCAGACTCGACTGTCAATCAAAATTATTCTGTTGCCGGCTGAATGATTGAACGAATGAACGTTATTAACTATTGCAGAATGGGTACAATACAGTACAGCTCAATACAACAACAGTGGACTGGGGGATGAAGACCAGAAAAAGACTTTCGGCTTTTTTACATAAGGGTCCTCCATTTTCAATTCATCAAAACATTTAGAGACATACAAATATACAGTAGTTTCATAAAAATGCTAAAATCCTATTTATTGATTGATTGATTGATTGATTTAAAACTTTATTAACATATTGCAGAATGGGTACAGTACAGCTCAATACATACAATTGTTAAGGGGATGCAGACCAGCGAAAGACTTTCGTCTTGTTTACATCAGGGTCCCCCATTTTCGATTCATCATATTTCATATCTAAATTATATAATATCTCATTGCTAAATATATGCAATATATAATCTAATAATCCAATAATCTAAATCTAATATATAATATAAAAATGCTAAATGCATGGGTATTTTATTTTGTCTTTAATGTTAGCTTGCAAACTCAAATACTGTCTTGGTAAGCCTCATAATGAATTGTTTGGGGAAAAAAAGAAAAACATCGTGATGCGTATCGTGTATCGCCGAAAGGTCAGAAAATATCGTGATATCATATTTAGGCCATATCGCCCAGCCCTAGGTCCAGGTCCATTAATGAATTATTATTGACATATTGAATAATGTCAACATGGGGATTGTAATGTATTCATTAATATTTCACTGAAGGATTACAGATCCTTAGATCTAAGATCTAGCTCCTCTGGTGAGAGCATAATCTCCCCCACTGTGCCAATGGGTTGAGTGACCAACCCAGAAATACTCTGACCTAATGCTTGGCTATATCGGCCCTCCGGCCACAGGCCAGTGAGACCAAATTCATCCTTAGACTACCATATACGACCAAGCCTGTCTGATCATCATTTTTAACCAGTGGCTCGCTAAATTTGGAACCCACATAGTATTTAAGCCATGATTGTGTCATCATTCCGGAGCCACACAGCCCCCATGGAGGGCTGTGGTCTCCAGGACTGTTCCTCTGTGTGTTCCTGTGTCAATAAATACCATCGATTGACTTCACCTTCGTCTCCTGGCTCAGTTTTATACTAACACAACCGCGCACACGCCTGGGAGTGCACGTGCACGTGGCATCATTAGCGTACGTGCAACCAGTGTTGATATGAGCATCGCAACACTGGTTATTGGATTGATTGATTGATTGATTGATTGATTGAACATTTTATTAATGTCCGCCTTGTTTCGAACTGGTTATGCTTAGGCCCTCTTTCGAAGTCGCCCTCTTTCGAAGTCGGTTATGCTTAGAGTTTGGAATCAGGGCTGGTGGTCTATCGCCCTGCTCTAAAGATAAACTCTAAGCATAACCAACTTCGAAAAGAGGGCCTAAGCATAACCAGTTCGAAACAAGGCGGACAGTAATACAATGTTCAATCAATCAATCCAATAACACACTCTCACTTAAAACAGTGCACCTGTTTTTGTATCACAAACAGTACTGTATTTGCAAATCTGGTATAGATGTAGCAGTACTGTCTACCTGTATGTTGTGTGTGTCATATATGTTATGATGAATTGAAAATGGGGGACTCTGATGTAAACCAGACGAAAGTCTTTCTCTGGTCTGCATCCCCTTAACAATTGTGTGTATTGAGCTGTACTGTACTGTATACCCATTCTGCAATCTGTTAATAAAGTTTTCAATCAATCAATCAAACCTCCCAGCTGCTTCTATAGAAAGTAGGTTCGTGGCTGCCACAGGCTTGCCCAGTGAGAGGATTCTCCGGCGCTGCAGCTGGACCCTACTCGCTATCCCCGTTAAAGGAGAATCTAATGCACGACGACACTATGATGACCACCGCTGGCGCAGGCGTCGCCTATAGGATGGCGATTCACGTGATGTGACGATGATGAGGTCGCGGTCCCCCTGCGTATCACAGGCTGTGCGTGCGTGTGTTTACGCGCGTAGGTACGAGGTAGGTCGTTTTATTTAGTCAATAAACATAATTATACAGATCACATGAGTATTTGTTTTGTCAGGGATAGAAACGAAAAGTCTATAGGACTTATTTCCATCGCTGTCCCTCGAGTCAAGGATGCTTGGTTCATACACTCATTTACAGTCATATTTCACAATCATTACATTTGACAGTAATAATGGCACACAATCATTAATTAATACACCAAATAAACATGCGCATTTGTTGAGACATGCCGGACTAGCCTAGTGTGTGTGACTGTGTCTGTGTGTGTTTTCCGTTTGGAATTATGTAACGGTGCACTGCCTCTGTATTTATAGCGCATCTGTATCCGTCTGCCAACATCCGCTTATCATTCCTCCGGTCTTCTCATCATGGCCTCTAAGCCTGCGCTCCTTCCCCATGAATGACCTCCAGTAAATACACTATAAAACACTCGTTGGCCACAGCAACAGATTAAAGATAAACTGTTCAGCAACTAGTTGATGGTGACACAGCATTCCAAATCCGGGTATTTCAAAGTACCTCATGGTACCATTTTGAAGCTAACAACTAGGGCTTTCCAATGATATAAAATATGTGTATATGATTATCATCATTATCATTTCATCATCATTTATTTATTCGTAAATGGAATTACCACAGTCCACAGCACATATTCATATAATTCACCAAATCATAAGCACTTTCCTTACTTGGGGTAAGAAACATTAGTGTATGATATTTAGCCAATCGTGTGGGCAATATAGAACAGTTGACAGATTAGAAATATCATCTATTGTTCAAAAGTTATGAATGAACTCAAAATAGATTTTTTTTGTTGTTGTAATATTGCAAATGATTTCTAAGTGTGTAATTGTGTAAAAAAAAATATAAAATCTCAGTGTTGTTTTATCGGAAAAGGAGGGGGGTGGAAGGTGGGCTAAGCTCTGGGTTTCAGGGCCAGGTCTCAGCTCATGTGCACGGTCACACCGTGTGCGTGTGTCTCGGGGGAATGAGGTATTTCATTTGACCGTGGCCTCTGCCCTTTTAGAGGTGGGACCAAGTCATTGTTTTGCAAGTCTCAAGTCTTGGTACTCAAGTGCAGAGTCAAGTCCCAAGTCAAGACAGGCAAGTGCAGAGTCAAGTCCCAAGTCAAGACTGACCAGTCCCAAGTCGAGTCCCAAGTCCTAAACTTTGAGTTTCGAGTCCTAATACGTGCTTCACCAAAAAATGTCATTATGAACTTGTTGACAAAACATAATCTAATGAATGTAATAATATTCAGAATCAGGGTTAGTCTTACAACTAGACATTTGGGCAGTGGCGGCCGGTGGGTGCTTCGCCACTAGGGGCGCTATACCAAACATTTTGCAAACATGTACAGTACAGTACCACGCAACAGACTCATGGCAAGACGTGAGCGATTCGACTCACGCTCACGGCAATGAATCGGCTCTTATGAACGAGTCGCTCAGCTGTTACTACAACAACACACAACCAGTCAAATAAAGTATAGTCTAGACTCTAATTCACAACTTGAAACACAATATATAAATAGAAAAGTTAGAAACAAAACTCGCCCGTCTCCAAACACAGGCAGATCTCTCCCTCTCTCCTTCTCTCTCTCACACACAGCGCGACGTGGAATCGATTCGTTACACAATCAGACCTATTATATACCAAGAATAACTTCAGTATGAGTACAGGGCTGTACACATATTTTGCATATTGTTAAACGAGCCAAGGCTAGCTATTAAACTATCTATGAATCGAAAATCTGGGACCCTGATGTAAACAAGACAAACGTCTTTCTCTGGTCTGCATCCCCTTAACAATTGTGTGTATTGAGCCGTACTGTATTGTACCCATTCTGCAATCTGTTAATAAAGTTCTCATTCATTCATTCATTCAAACATAGACGATATTGAACAAGCCATAATCCACGTATTTTCAATCCGAGAGAGCTGCAGTAGTTAAATCAATGAGCCATCGACACAGTCAGTGTGGTAACGTTATTATTGCATCCAAGATTGATACACGGCTGGCTAGGCAGTTGGTAGTCATAGTCTTGTGTTATAAAATAAATAAACAATCAGCAATGTCTCGCTTCATGAATGGCCAGCAGTAGCCTAACAGTACTGCTCCTAAAAAAAACTATTTACAAACGTTAACGTTAACCACAGAGAGAGAGAGAGCGAGAGCGAGAGCGAGAGAGAGAGACTCACTGTTTAGTTGAAACGTCCAGGGCAGGAGAGCTTGATAAACGTGTATAATCCACTGATGATGTATTCCAGACCACTGTCCACTGTAGTCTGTCTCCAGACTGCATCCGCCATATAGCTTGTTAGCCAAGTGTTAGCTTGTTAGCACAACACAAGTACATTCCTTTGTCCATTTCCGCTCGAACAGACTGCAAACTACCTGGCGTTCTATCGCCATGCTCTAAGACAAACTCTAACCTTAACTAGAGCCATATGGAATCCGCGATCACGGAATCGCGGACGGAATCGCGGAATTGAGCAATAAAAATGGAATCAACCAAAATTTTTTTTTTTTTTTTTTTTACTTTTTTTTTTAATGTTGTGGGACTTGTACAGCACTTTGTTCAACTTTGTCAGTGCTGTAAAGTTTAAACCTTTTTAAATCTTAGACAAACAAAACACTCTGCTTTCATGAAATATTGTAAGCCGTCATTTGAGGCTTTATAAAAGCAGCACAATGAACACAAATCTGTCAGTGCCGAGTCCGACCTCATCTTAAATAACAAACAGCATTGCTTGTTGTAGTTAACAAAGAGAGGCAGAGTTGATTTTGCTTTAATAATCGAATTTTATTTTCATATTCGAATCCCATGCCCATCGAACGAAGCTTCGAAGCTTCAAAGTATTTAAGACAGCCCTATTAAATGGACTGTTATATCTTATTAAATTGTGGACATTTATTCATTCCCACTTATTAGACACTATTTCTGATGGTAAAATGAGCGTACAAGGCAAAATACAGAATTCTGAAATATTAAAACGGAAAAAACGGAATTTGGAAAAAAATAAAATGGAATTTGGAAAAAAATAAAACGGATTTCATATGGCTCTACCTTAACCAACTTTGAAAGAGTGCCTAAGCTTAACAGTCTAAAGAACGTGCAGTCACGGCACGCTCGTCTAAGACAAACAGCTGCCTGCATCATTCTCACAACAACACAACTATCTCCACCGACCAACCTAGGAATAACCTAGAATTGGAACATTAGAAATTGGATTCGGCCAATCAGAGATCGTCTCTGTGAAATTCTGCTACGGAAAAAAATACTGGCGTCGGCCAATCAGAGAGCGTCTCCGCGAAATGCGGCTACAGATATTCTTGACGCTACTGGCTAGACCGCTTCAAATCGCGCCCGGATTCCAACATAATAGTCATATTTCAACGCACAACGCGTTATGCACTGATTGGCTGTGACGGATACAGCGATCAAACTGTGACGCGCACTCGGAGCGCTATCGCATATAGCCCGGGCCGAGAAATACGAAAAAATAAAAAAAACATGATGTCACTTCCTGCTCAGGAAAACGAGTGTTTTTTAATTGCGATAATAACGTTATATTGTGCATTGGAAATACAAACACTTAAAATGAGTAAATATTATTCATTTTAAACATGTTTATATTATTTATAGGGCTATAAAACAAAAAACAAAAAGATACTTTTTCTTGTTCTACTCTCATATAACCAGGCAGGGCCTGAAGGGGGGGCGGCGCCCTTGCGCCCCTAGTGGCAGAGCCGCCACTGCATTTGGGCAAGAGCTGCTTGAGAAAACCAGTTCAGGAGTAATAAGTAAAGTAAGTAAAAAAAGAATAAGGATCAGTGACACCATATGCATTTTAAAGGTAGGATAACAATAACCAACATATTGTCTTCCCACTTGGACCAATCATTTATTTAACGTCTGCCTGCCCTGTATATACACAGTCTAATGAGTCTATGGCACATGATCCATAATAGCAGACCTCGGTTCAACTAACTAGTCTACCTTAACACTTTTATCAATTTTTGGATATAAAAAATCTGTACTGAAATGACAAGGCATCTCTGCATTTCGTATATTAGGTAGTTTATTAGGTATTAGAATTAGGTTTGATTGATTGAAAACTTTATTAACAGATTGCAGAATGGGTACAATACAGTACAGCTCAATACACACAATTGTTAAGGGGATGCAGACCAGAGAAAGACTTTCGTCTTGTTTACATCAGGGTCCCCCATTTTCAATTCATCATAACATATATGACATACACGACATACAGATAGACAGTACTGCAACATCTATACATTTATGACATACCAGATTTGCAAATACAGTACCGTTTGTGATACAAAGAGTCTAAAAAAAAAGAGTATATACATTTGACGTAGAAACTGTACATTTGAGGAGGTTGGGTAGGGGTTGGGGAAACTGTACATTGGTGGGTGGGTTGGGTAGGCGGGGTGGGGGAAACTGTTCAACTGTACAAGCAAAACTGTACATTGGAATAAGAGGAGGGTCTCGTGTATTCTTGGGTTAGGTAGGGCCTAATTCGTGTTCTCTCTCTCTCTTGGATCAAATAACAAACTCAGCAAGGCCAATGGCTTCTCTGTTACAGTGGGTGACAATATTGTCACAAGGAAAGATGAAATTACCTCTGGGTTCCATCCTAGAGGCAAATCTTTCCTGTGACAAAATGGCAACCAATGTAATCAATATATCAACCAACGAACAAGATTCTTGTACCGGATCTCCTCTCTGGTAAATAAGAATACCTTGAAGACTCTAAACAGGAGCACTCATTCAAGGGTACTACGAATATGCTTGCATCTCATGGTACCAAAGCACCTCAAAGGCCCTAAAAACAACATCACAAAACAAACTGGTCAGACTACTACTCGGCCTTACTCCTAAAACCCACCTTACCCCTGCCCATTTTGACAACCTAGGATGGCTTAGAGTAGACGACAGTCAGAGTACAGATTCAGAGTTTTATTTGCCACATGGAAAAAATACAATCAGAGTTTTTCATACAAAATCATAAATACCATACCATGGGCAAAAGGAGCAGGAAGAAGAATAAATCTTAGTTACCTGCCCCTTATTCCTAAACTAAACAAGTATTACTTGATGGTCGGCGTACAACCTAATTTACACAAAATAATAATTCATACCATATACAAAGAAACAAACAATTTAATGATAATAATAATAAAGAATAAAAAAAGAAAAGAAAATATCTCACTATTCAGATCACATTTGACTTTCATACTGACTAAATATTTATTTTTTTATAATTCTTTTTGAATTGACAAACACTATTGCATCCCTTAACACATTCCCCGCCAATCACGTTGTACAGCGTTATTGCCGGCCATGCGTTGTCTGCCAAACCACGCTGTACAGCGATATTGAGATCAATATTTCCTTTTTTCGCCATGGCATTCATAATTCATATATACACCTCCGGCGCTGCAGCTGGACCCTACGGCTAAAAAAACGACAGCTCAATACCGCCGCCTGGTTGATGGTCGGGCGAGTTACAATGGTAAACAGGATATGGGGGCTGTGCGTCTATTAAATTCATCCGGCCGTCAGATATTGTTGCATGACTCCCGACAGACACAATGTACATATCGATCGCTTTATAAACTTAATAATCGATATGATTTCGGCGTTTATTGTGACATACAAACCGGAAATGGACCTAGGCGATCGACGTCATATACCTGGGATCTTTCACCGCCAGTCTCATTGACGCAGGATAAGAGGACACTGACGCTATTTTCAGCCCAATTGTTTATTCTTTTCACTGCAAACCGATCTGATCAATATATCACCCATACTACATAAAGCATTTACTGACGATCACGGAATTATAAACGCCCCCCCCCCCCCCCCTTTCATCCGCGCACGATGATGCATAACGTATAGGATCATATAGTTAAATTTTTTAATATAGCTTGTATCGGGAATAAACGGCAGTTAATAATCTATATATGCGTTTATGCCTATAACTCACGTTCTATGAATTACTGCAGAAAACGATCAAAACATACTTATATTCTAGAAGGTATTTTTGGAAGAATCTATGAATGAAAAAGTATAACGTTCCTACATCCTGAACGATAGATAATCGATGTTGAATGGGCCATAGTAATGTCAATTTAGCAATACAATTAAAAAAGTTATAGCCCTGCAAAGAAGGTGAACATCTCCATAGGCTTAGAGTGGTGGCAGTGAGGCTACATTGATGGATATAACCGTGGCAGGGAATGTGTTAAGCTCGCTATGGTGAGAATTCCACAACTTTACACCAATAACTGAAGGACACATCTGTTTAAGTGTGGTACGTGCAAACCCATGTTTAAATTTTAATTTCCTCCTACTAAACTCACTTTCTAAAATAAAAAGATGTTGTAGTTTTTCTGGCAGTGTATTATTTCTTGCCCTAAACATAATTAACATTGTTTGACACTTACCATATAAACGTAATTTAGAAATTAAAATATTATGATCCAAGGTATCAAATGCCTTTTTTAAATCAATAAACACCCCTATTGTTAATTTCCTTTTATCTGTTTCATTAACACATTCAAGGCCATTCGATTAGACGGGCCCCACTCTAGGACGCCAGCTTTCCATTACAACTTTTCACTGTGCGTGAGGTGGTTTGTAGAGCTAAATCTATATTTTATATTATTGCTATGTGTTTTACACACAAAAAAAACGTTTACTTGCAATAATACTAATAATAAAATAGACATAATAAACAGGTAATAAAATAGACATAAAAAAAGGCATGATAAAATAGACATGCTAAAGCCCTTCTTTCTTGGGGGGGGGGGGGGGGGGGGGACTATGAGAATTATAAAAACGATGTACAGATACTTACTAACTAGCGGCACGATTCCCGCTTGGGGACCAGGTTTCCGTGTTGCCAGGTAACCAGGTGGGGTATCTCCCAGGCCTTTCTGTGTAAAGTTTGCATGTTCTCCCCGTGCTCACAAGCAGTGGTGGTCCCACGCCGATGTGCATGCGTGTGCACACAAATGCGTTCACAACTTTCACTCGACTCGTCGCGCCGTGCGCCAAGTACCAGGCACTTATCTATCACCTAGTCTTTGCATAATAATAGGATACCGATAGCATAACAAGAAGACGGACAGGAGCACTTGGATTGGTCCCCGGGCGCGGCCCCTCGTCGACGCCCTGTCTGCTCCCGGCTGCCCTTGGGGGGGAAGGACAACGGGATGGGTTAAGAGCAGAGCTCAATCGCATCGGCGACTGAGAAAAAGACAATGCATGTGTGTCTGTGTATTCCAGTGTGTGTGTGCCGCTCCCATTGCATGTCCAGTTCGTTGGATGCCGAATAATTAGGTCCTGCATTATTATTATTATTATTATTATAACTAACCCCCCTCCCGTCTCTCCCACTATTTCACAGCTCTCTCACCCACCCCATCTCTGTCTGTCCTTTCACAGGCTTTTGTGGAACTCCTTGTAGCAGTTCCTGCCAGGTTGGATACACAGCGACACGTCGCATGTGTTACAGTGCCATATTGTCTTATTTTTGCATGTGTGACACTTGCGCCGCCCCGACCGGGATCCCTCTCCCCCTCCCATGGGGGAAGGCATGTGGTCTCCTGGTGATGGCTGTAGTGCCTTGTAGACCCCCAGTGGATCTGCAACAAGAACTGCCGTCAGCTCCTCGTGGAACCGTTGCTGGGTCATGTGGTTCCTTGTCTGGCTGGCTCTTATTGTCTTGTGGACAATGTAGCTGTTGGTGACAGCGATGTCCACGAGGTGCTGGAACATGGTGATGGGCCACCTCCTGGTCTTCCTGTGGACCGAGCGGGTCCGCAGCATCTGGTGCGAGGTGTCCACCCCCCCTATGCTCCTGTTGTAGTGGCCTACTGCTGTGGGCCTTTGGATTGGGACCCGTTGGTACTTGTCACCTAGATAGATAGATACACAAATAGACAGACAGATTAGTTTCAGCACACAAAAAAAAACAATTCAGGTATGTAGGTAAGTGTTTTCAATGATCCATAAGAAAATCACAATAAATCATATTACAGTACACAGGCACAATATCAATACCCGTCTTCTGCCAGCGCTCCACGGTCTCACCAGTGTAGACGGGGAATACGTTGGTACAAATGGAGACCTCCTTCGTGTCCATCCACTTCACAAACAAGAGGTCCCCGTCTCGGAGCCACCGCATGGAACCTCTTGGGGACCTCTTGTTCAGTGCATTCTCTGTGGTCTTGGGCACACCGATACGCGTCTGCCTGTAGGTTCCACAGGCCCCGAATCCCTGCTGGCCCAGGTGACGGTAGAGGAGGGGACTGGTGTAGAAATTGTCCGTGTAGACAATATAGCCAGTCCCCAGGAAGGCCTTGTTTATTAGCGTCGCCACAACGTCGAACGACAGCCCATGCCGTGTGGCAGCCTGCTGTTTACCCGTGTAGATAATGAAGTCAATTGTGTAGCCGTTGACAGCGGCCAGCACAAACAATTTGATCCCGCACCTTGTTGGCTTGGCCTGCATGCATTGCTCGATGGCCAGCCTTGCCTTGGTGCCGACCATCCGCTCATCCACTGAGATGTGCTGCTCGGGGTGGTAGACCGACTTGCAGCGGTTCTTGATCTGCTCCATCAGAGGCCGGATACTGTGGAGGGGGTCATACTCCTCTGTCCCCTTCAGTTGGTCGTTGATGACGTCCATGTTGGGGTCGCTCATATGTATATTGGCTGCTATAGCCTGGAAGCGGTCCCGGGACATAACAGAGGCAGGGAAGGGGACATGAAAGATGGTGCTCTGACGCCAGAAGTTGGCTATGGTGGGCAGCTTCAGCACAGCCATATAGAGCAGCAGCCCTATATACTGGCGCAGGCCCCGACTATCAATGGGCGACCATATAAACTTCATCCCCTTCTTCCGGTTCTTGGTCGCATATGAATTTGTGTGTGTACACAAGAGCTCAAGAACCTCGTCGTCAAAGTATTTGTCGAAGATCTCAAATGGGCTGGGGTCTCCCAGGTTCAGCGGTGCTTGCACTCCGGGGGGGCATTTTGGGGTGAAGCGTGGGGGTTGGGTGACATGGTCGTCAGCCTCTTCCAATGATCTCCACCGGTCATCAAACACACTGAAAGAAATTAAACCATAAGGAAAACATCAACAAGATAACTATTCTCTGTGGTGTCGCTCATTAAACTTAGCTAGCAACACTGGCATCGCTCATTAAACTTAGCTAGCAAGACTGTGGCGTCGCTCATTAAACTTAGCTAGCAACACTGTGGCGTCGCTCATTATTATTGCTAAATGATATACTGAATTATGTTTCTTTTTTGCATAATTCTTTTTGTGTAAATAGTGTAATGTAATGTAAATAATGTAAAAGGGTAGGCAATTATAAGCCTCGGCTTCAGCCTATACACCTTTTCGGTCATTTAATTTTTTTGGAAGTTCTACTACTTACTATGCGTTGTTAAAAAAAAATTGACCGAAATAAAATCATTCATTCATAAACTTAGCTAGCAACACTGTGGTGTCACTCATTAAACTCAGCTAGCAACACTGTGGTGTCGCTCAGTGATATCATTCATCTTTCTACCTGTGGTCTCCAGATTCTCCTCCGTCTCCTCGTCGCCCTCTGCTGGTGCTCTGGGAGGCTGTGCCGCCTCCTCCCCCTGTCCTCCCCATTTCTTCATTTTTTTCCTTCTTCTTCTCCTCCTGTTCGTATCGCTCCCTCCTCTTCCTCTTCTTAGTTTTCTTTACCTCAAGGGTGACAGGGGCCTCCTCCTCCTCCACTTGTATCTCCTCAGTCTGGCTCTTTTTGTCTTTTTTCGTCTTCTTGGGGCTTTTTGTAGCGGGAGGCTCCTCCATATCCGTGCTGTGATCGGACTCATCAACATCATCCACTGCATCATCGTACGAACTGTCTTCGTCCGTGGTTGAAGCCTCAACGGGAGTGCCTTCCTCGTTAACTGCCAAAGTCACAAGACAAATTCTACTTTCATCAGACACTAGAACTAGACAACAATTAATCAATAAATAAGAGAATAGAAGGTTAAACTTAAAAGCCATCCAAAAACAAAAATGTATTGTAAAAGATTCCTGTAAAAAAGCCTAGAGGGTGGTCTCGTCACGCTTCCAACCGAACCCTCGAGTGGTTAGTTTGCAGTGAGAATGCAATCGACTCAACAAACCGAAACAACTCACTTGCTGTACTGTATACGTGTTGTACGATGGGACACTTTATTAGGGCTGTTAAAACTCTTCCAGGTCCAGGATATTTTCAATGTTTTGGCTAATTTTGATTTAAATTGTATAATTCCCATTTTAAAATGTTTTACCATGGTATGCCTGGTATCTTTTTTTCAGCACAGTCTCACCTATATGACTGACAAGTTAGTTTTCATACTGTATACTGCATAATGTACAACACAAAATCAGATTGAGAAAATGTGTTCTTTTTAGTATGAACCAATGCAAACATATCAAATCAAGCATATAAAACAGTGGAAATGCACCCTCAGGTAGCATATTTACATAAACAAAAGAGAACAGAACAGAATTCAATTTACAAAGCATTATTTTCTCCATACACAGGTAATAAACACAGACGAAATTTTGATTCTCAACTGGAAATTATCACCAGCATGCTCTTAAAAAAAAAAAAAAAAGAGCATGCAAAAAGAAAGAAAATACGTTTTATTATAAAAAAATAAAAAATAAGTAAAGTGGGATATTCAATATACAGTACACATATGACTAGAGTGCAGTCATATAGAGTGCAGGATGCCTGAGGCGGATCCTAAACAAAATAAAGTGAGATATTCAATATACATAATATACAGTACACATGACACGAATAAATATGTTGCACTAAACATTGCACCTGTCAAACGGTAACGTCCTAAGGCGAGCTCAGGGAGGACAGAAACCTCCCGTAGAGCAGAAGGGCAAAAGCTCACTTGATCTTGATTTTCAGTATGAATAAAGTCCGTGAGGGGGAGAAGTAGAAGTACAACACACACAAATGCAAGGCACATTATCAACCAAAGAAGGCCCTGTCGGTGGACGAGATACCATGGAGACCCTGTGTATCAACACGAATAAACATGTTGCACTAAACATTGCACCTGTCAAATGGTAACGCAGGTGTCCATAGGCGAGCTCAGGGAGGACAGAAACCTCCTGTAGAGCAGAAGGGCAAAAGCTGATGGTGTGTGTGTGTGACGTGTGTGTGTGTGAGAGAGACACTGCTCAACTGTGCCACTCTTCAAAACAGTTTCTGTCTAGAATGAGACAGAGGGGGACATCACAGCACTTGCATTTCCATGCTGTGATGCTCCTCTTTCCCGCCTTGGTGCACTGCACACAGGTCTTACGGCCAGCGGTGGCTCTCATGCTCTTGTCCGCGTCCGCTGCGGGAGGCTTGATGGGAACAGGGATGTGGTTTTCCCTCCTGTCCACAGGAACTCCTGTGTTGTCCACTCCACACAGCTCCTCCATCAACACCTCCAGGAACGCCTTGTGTGCGAGAGGCTTTTCCTGCTTCGCCCTACACAAGTCGCAGTGGAGGATGTAGGAGTTGGTGGTCGCCATGTCAACGAAATGTTGAAACATTGTGCGATACCACCGGGCAGTTCTCCGGTGGGTGGTGTAATATTGCAGCAGCTGATCGGATAAGTCGACTCCGCCCATGTGCTGATTGTACTCTATGACAGGGGTGGGGCACGGAACCCAGGCAAACGGCCAGGTCCCATTGGCCGCCTTGACCCTCCTCCTGACCTCCTGACCAGGAGGTGTGATCGCTGGGTGGATGGTGGAGCACACGCGCACCTAGATAGAATAGAATATAAATGAATCATCCCGAGGGAAATTTGACACTACAAATCGCTCACAGTAGACATTTAGACAGAACAGAGTCACGAATAAGAACAACAAAACAAATTGATACAAATATACGAGTACATACCTCCTTTTTGTCCATCCACTTTATGAAGACCAGGGCCTCTTCTCTGAGCCAACGAATCTCGCCTCTCACGGCCTTGATTGGCAGGGCATTCTCTCTGTTCTGGGGACACCCTGTCCTGTTCTCCCTGTAGGTGCCACAGGCTCCCAGCTTTATGGCCAGCAAATCAAGGAACAGCTTGGGACTGGTATAAAAATTATCTACGTAAATGTGGTACCCAGTCCCAAGCCATGCTGGCTCAATGAGGTCCATGACGGCATCATAGGCGATCCTGTGTGCGCTGGTTCGCACATGTGCCTTCCCAATGTAAATGGTAAAGTTTATGGTGTAGCCGTTTGCGGAGTCGGCCAGAACAAAGAGCTTGATCCCCCTTTTGGTCGGCTTGTCCTTCATATATTGGGTCATGCCAGTTTTCGCCTTCGTGTCCACCATCCTTTCGTCGACTGTCAGGTTCTTTCTAGGGTGGTAGTGAACCTTGCAGGCCTCGAGGATGGTCAGCATGAGAGGCTTGATACAGGCCAGCTCGTCATGGTCTTTGGTTCCCCTCCTGGCGTCGTTCCTGGCATCCTCCTCCGGGTCACTCAAGTGGAGATTCCACAAGATGGACCTGAAGTCAAAGTCAAAAGGCAAAGTCATATAAAAAAAGATCTAATCTACCGGTAATCTAAACAAAAAGTAACATGGGACACTATAAACATAAATAACATATGGGACACGATGTACAGGACTATATATTATACCTGAATCTGTCGCGGATCATTACCGACACAGGCAACGGCACAGAACATGAGTGTTTCTGTCTCCAGTAGTCCTGGAGAGATGCCAGTGAGACGAGTGAGGTGTACAGCAGCAGGCCGATGAATTTATACATCTCGTCAGGGCGAATATCCACCCACTTGGTCTTCTGCCCCATTGCCTGTATATTGTATTGTAACTCAGTTAGTAATTTTTTAGAGGAAAAAGCATTTCATATAAAAGTATTGTGTATTTTTGTATGACAACTAATAAAGAAACTTGAAACTTGCCCGTCTCTTTGCCGCGTTTTTGTTTGTGTTGATACACAGGGTCTTCACAGCATCCATAGTGAAATAGAGCATGAAGAGCTCCTTCGGTGTGTACCTAGCATGTGAATCTAGCTGGGGTCCTGGGGGTCTGCGCGGCATGAACAGGAGGGGCTGAGGGGCTGTATCAGCATCCCTGTCGGTCTTCCAGGGCTGGAGGTCAGTCTGAGGGACTGGAGCAGCCCACCTACGTCGTACTGGAAGTCGTACAGGAGCAGCCCGCCTGTGTCTTACTGGAAGAGAAGCAGCCGGCCTGGGTCGTACAGGAGCAGCCCGCCTGCGTCTTACTGGAAGAGAAGCAGCCGGCCTGGGAGGAAGAGGAGCAGCCTCTGCCTCTTCGTCCACTACCTCACTGTAGGTGTAGACAATGGAAGTACATTATTTTCAACATTCAAAAAGGAATCTTCACACACAGTAAGGGTAGTAACGTTTTGAACAGTTACAGTACACCCCAAAGCTGGAGCAGGCTGCCTGCTCATCACGTCTGCACATAAATGGCACACACATTGATTGTACATATAAAACACTGCACATCTATCACACTACATACAAAGTCTGCGTAATAATAAAAACGCAAAAATGTGGACTCTCATATTATGTCACAGTGTGCGTAAATGTGCCCTGTGGATTATACGTGCCCCATGTAAAATAAAGGTTTAATAAAAAAAAATTAAAAGTCAATTAACGACTGATGGCTGTTTGTTGTAGAGGGCGGTGGCAGACTTTGTCTGATACAGAACGTTACACTATGAGCTTCAATGTTTTTTTGCCCCACTAGGCATAACAAAAAATATTGTTTGTTTCCTGTTGGTTGTCAGTTAAGGCCATGGGTAGGTAGGGAATTTATTTTATTTTTTATTTTATTCTTTCCCACGGCGACTATGGATAGGGAATTTCTTTATTTAATTAAAATGTTCACAACAACATGGATGCATGTACTCTGCCAGCATGTTTAATATCCATAATACTAAAGGTTTGACTAAGATTTCTATGAAACTTTATAAAAAAAAAAAAAAAGGGAATTTCTTTTTTTTTATTATTTTTTTAAACTCATAAAATATATTGGGTCGCACCTAAATCGGCAGGGTCGGTCGGCAACCGGAAACAAACTATTTTTTTTTTAGGCCCTAGTGTTCAAGGCCACCGACAAGCTCAGGTTGTGTGGCTTCGCAGGTCGCCCAGCTTGAACTCGCCTCCTTGAGCCGGCTGGCAACTTCCTGCGTGCCACTGCAGTTGGCTGGCAGCCAATGATCGGGCCTTGACGCCTTGCAGCCCGCCGTAATGTGGCAGCCCTCCTCGTCGACAGGCTCCCGGACTTGCCGAATGTGTGGAGGGCTGACGACAATGCGGAAGGGTTTCTCTTCAGCAGCAGAAACTGTTTTGTCATGGCCTTGAATCCAGAAGTGTAGAGGGGGTCCTGACTGAATCGCATCATCTCTGACATCACCGCCGCGATATCACAGTCGTCATCATCTGAATGTGTGACAATAAGAAGGGAATAGGTTTATTTTGAATGCGTATGCTGGTATTGTACATGCAGTATAGTATAGGTATTAATTACCATTATGCACATTGCTCTCTGCTGAACTAAGGAGAACTAGAATGGTCTGTCTGTATGGTAGTCACAGGGTTTGAAAAACTTCAAGGATGTACATCCTTCATATTATTATATCCTATTTAACACTTGTGGCTGGAGTAGGGAATCCTACATAGTTAAACTAATGTGTGTGTGTGTGCGTGCGTGTGTGTGAGAGAAAGTGACACAAACAGACAGTTCATAACTAACCGGTTTCTTGCAGCTGTTCCATGGGCATACTGCTTGGTCCAGGGGTGGCTTCTGTTGACACAAAGACATCCACATATTAACAACTAAAGTATTTCACATCTTATGGTGTGTGTGTGTGTAGCCTACAGCTGGGGTTCTCAACCTTTCTGCTGCCAAGGCACCCGTGTTCAATAAAATATTCCAGGGCACCCCTACATACGATAAAGACTTTTCCGGTCCTGTCTTTTTTGCTACAATGATGACAAAAGTGCTTGCTTTCAAAATAATGTTTATTTAAGAAACCGGGAAACACATTTGTGTGTATATGCCTATATAATGCATTATCAACAGGTGTTTCAGGTCTAAATGGCTTAGTACTGTTGACATTACACTGCTTGTAGTAGTAGTAAATCAAATAGCATATTTCTTTAAATAAAATTACAGAAAATTATCACTAAAGTGCTATCTGTTGCAGCTGCACTGTTCTCCATAAAAATAGCATATTTGGATAAGTTTGACCATTTCTCAAAAACTGAAAATCATGTATTTTTTTTTAAATACAGAAAAGGATCACCAAGTTACCATTTCTCAAAAAATATAAATAAATACAGAAAATAAGCACTCGTTCACTCAGTGGACATTTCTAGCTCAATGCGAGGTCTGCCGCTGCTGGCTAATAATACGGTCAATACGTGGGGAGATCTTTGACAAGGCAACAACACGCATGTCATCCTCAAGGCTCAACTTGGCCCTATATTTTGTTTTCAGAGCTGTCATGGATGAAAAGCCAGCTTCACACAGATATGTGGTGCTGAATGGTATCAACACCTTAACTGCTGCATCATGAGATACTTGGTACTCAGCACCACACTCTGAAACTAGCTCTCCAGGTGGTATCAGATGAGATTTCAATGAGTTCTTCCAAGAGTTTGGATGGAGATGTGTCAGGAAGCTTTGTCTCAATATTGTCTGTAAAGATTTTTTTTTTATCCAGAGTAACTTGGTGATCCTTTTCTGTGTTTTATTAAATAACGATTTTCAGATTTTGAGAAATGGTCAAACTTATCCAAATATGGTATTTTCATGGAAAACAGTGCAGCTGCAACAGATAGCACTTTAGTGATAATTTTCTGTAATCCAAAAAGAATAATTTCTTTAAAATCTCAAGACACCCCTGGCAGCTCTCTGTGCCGCGGCACCCCTGTTGAGAACCACTGGCCTACAGCACACCAGATAAATGTACTAAAATGTACCTCTGCTTCTGCTTGGCTGAATAGCAGTGATCCACCTCCATCTTCCAGCACGAGGGTGGGTGGACGTAGGACGTGTAAAAGCGTGTGTCCTTCCTTGAAACGAAGGAAGGATTCAAGGATGAGTCATGTTGAGGACCAACACAGGATGATTCAAATGGACCAACACAGGATGATTCAAATGAATTCATTAATTGTACTGCCCATGAAATTGGCATTCATAGTCCTCTAGACTCTAGAGGAGGGGTGGCCAACCAGCAGCTCACGAGCCGCATGCGATGTGCGGCTCTTCCATCCATTACTTTTTTTTACGTCACTCATTCCATAAGGAGTAAGGACGTAGAATAATTTTTTTTTTTTTTTTTTTTAATGGTCCATTTGCATGTTCTTGGTATCTGAATCTAGGGACATATATGGATCAGTGTCAGAAATAGTGTGTCTGTTACTAGGTTTGAGTAAATTGTAATGAACCAAAGGAGAATATCAATTCTATTTAGAAAAAAAAAAGTATCTTTGACTGAATAACACCATGCTAAAATTGACCAGACCTGAAAAATCTAAGCAAATGAATAAAGGGAAGATGATTAAACAGAAGGTTTTGTAGATACAGTACTGAATTCTGTCATCTTTTTTATAATGTAAATTTCTCCACCATTTTTCATCGTATTGCAACAGTTTTTTTTTTTTTTTTGCAAGACGTTCACAGAAAGGTAGAGAAACTAACTGTGTTCTGTTTTATGGCAATAACGTTCAGGTTTGTGGGAGATAATCCCAAAAAATAAGAGAAATAAAAAAGTTAATCCAGAAGTCATTTGATTGACAGGGGCTGGTGTGAGCTGGGTAGGGTCGTTTTTCGAAATTCAAAAGCCCCGAGTCTCTTCCTTCAAAAGACTACTCACTTTTGGCTGTGCCACTTCCTCCTGTCAATATGCGCCGGTTTCCGACTCAATGCCCTGAGATTTCTATAATCTTATATTTCACTAATAGTTAAAATAATTGGTAAACAAACGTAATGCTGAAAATATACACTTTTACTGTATATCTCGGGCTTAAGAGGTTAACCCTGTGAGGCCCAAATTAAAGACATTAGCAACTTCAGAGGCCAGAGGGTGGGACATATGAACACATTTACTATCAAATAGCATTGTGAGGCTGAACAACAGGACCAATTGACTATACATGTGCTTAAAATTTTTTAAATAAACATTTTTTTTTTTAAATGGCTAAAAGTGATTTTGTAATTTTGCAACCGTGGGTCTCACAGGGTACTTTTAACCCTGTGAGGCCTAAATAAAAAAGACATTAGCAACTTCAGAGGCCAGAGGGTGAGACCTATAAACACATGAAAGGTGCCGTGACTGAAAAAAAAGGTTGAGAAACGCTGGTATATGGTGTGGCTCTTTGTGGTACCACAGTAATTTTGTGGCTCTTAGTCTCTGACTGGTTGGCCACCCCTGCTCTAATGTCTAGAGTCTAGTCTGTTTACCGCGGAGTTGGGCGTGCAGAACTGGCGTAGATAACTTACCAGGGGCAGAACTAGCGTACGTCAGTGGCCAATCAGATCGCAGAACGCGAACATCCGTTGGTAAAAGAATAGACGCGTTCTGATTTGACGGTATTGCTGACGTGAATAAGGTACTGATCTGCAGTAGGGCTGTCTTAAATACTTCGAATATGAAAATAAAATTCGATTATTTAAAAAATTAATTAAAAAAATATATAAAAAAAATATATTTTTTTAGCTAAATCAACTCTGCCTCTCTTTGTTAACTACAACAAGCAATGCTGTTTGTTATTTAAGATGAGGTCGGAGTCGGCACTGACAGATTTGTGTTCATTGTGCCTCAAATGACGGCTTCATGAAAGCAAAGTGTTTTGTTTGTCTAAGATTTAAAAAGGTTTAAACGTTACAGCACTGAAGTTGAACAAAGTGCTGTACAAGTCCCACAACATAAAAAAAAATATATATATATATATAATTTTTTTTATTTATTTATTTTTTTATATCAAAGCTTCGAATTAAAATCGAATCTCGGCCCCGAAGCTTCAAATAAAAAAAAATCGAAGGTCAGCCCTAATCTGCAGTAACGGCCCCTCTATGGTTGTAGCGCATAGTGTAACCCGACACTTCCTCAAACGGGTTTTGACAGAGAGGCAGAGAACGAGCGAGCGAGAGAGAGATAGAGAGGGAGAGAGAGAGAGAGAGAGGGACCGGCGGGACCGTGCAGAAGTGTGTGTAAAAATGTGTGTGCGCCATCTCTCTCCCTCGTCGGAGCATTTACACACAAACTTGACTGAGTGTGCGTCAGGGGCCGCATGTCTCCTCTCCCTCTCGTATGTATCACGCTGTGTGGGTGACTGTCACTGAAAGCGCTTATGGGCGGAGCCCATACAATAACAGCCTGAAATCCTGAGGCTGAAAAATTATGCTTTTGTGTACTTCATTAGAAATATAAAACAATGAATTTTTCTTTCATAGACTCTCAGGAATTGTGTAAAGTTGCCCAAATAGTGCAAGGAATAGCAATGCATGTCCCCTTTAATAAAAAATAAAGTCGAATTCTGCCTTTGTCTCTATTAACACTTTGAGTGCCAACGACGCTATATGTCGTTAGTTCATGCCAACCGCTGAGTGCCAGCGACGACAAATAGCGTTTTCTTTGTAGTTTTTTTTTATATTAGCGATTTGAATTCATATTTCATCAATCTAGTCTCACGTTAGTGCTGCAAACTCTCTCCGAGCTCCATTTGGAAAATACCGCCCCCTATCGTCTCTCCCTGTTGTACTGCACCCCATTGGATTAGACTGAATGAACCACATGGGGGGGGGGATCCAGTTTCCTCATTTTACTTCTCCGGCAAGCCATCCGAAAGGATCCAAGTCATTGCTGAGCCGCAAAACAGCGTGGAATACATATTTCCAGTACCCAGCGCTGAATCAATAAACGCGATCGATATTTGGAATGGCGATCAGGAATTGGAATAATCTTTTTGGAGAACATCTGATCTGAGGTAAGGAATCTATTTTACCAGTCTTAGGATAATCAGACCTTTTTTAACAGAGATATCAGTGTGTGCCACTGCCATGTGTGTGTGCTGATCAGGAAATGATAGATTTTTCAGCCCGCTTCTCTAGCGTGCATAAGTACACATACTATCGATAATCTAGCGTTTATTTGAAAACTATTCATAAATAGGCCGAAAAATGACTTTTGTGTATTCCAGAATATTCCAGTAAAGGGCGTTTATCACAGATTCTTTATATTTTCTTGAAACTTTCAAGAAAACTAGGGTTTTTCAAAATGGTATAAAACGGAAATGAACTGATTAAAAAACAATCCGTTTCAACAACGTTGACTGCAAACAAGTCATTGGTAAGCGACGGCCAGATTAGACACATAGTTTATGCGTTCACAAATATGAGAGCGCTATCATTGTAGTGGGTGGTGGCATTCAACGGGGGTAAGGCGCACCGCATGGCTGGTAACCGCAAAGTGTTAACTGCATATAAATATTTATATAATTGTTTGCTTTATAGACGAAGGTTGCAACATAATTATGTAATGTAATGTTGTTGGCTGTGTAACGGAGAGCACCCGCCCAGGCAGCGCAGCTCCTGACTCATTAATTAAATTAATTAATCCAATCCACTTTATTCATAGAGCACATTTAAAAACAACAAAGTTGACCAAAGTGCTGTACAAGTCCCACAACATTAAAAAAAAAAAAAAAATCGGGCCCGAAGCTTCGAATGCCAAGAAAATATCCGAAGGTCAGCCCTACACTTTATAAAAATAAAACAAATAACATGACAAGACAAAAGGAAGACACACACAGACATGGTATGCATGGCTAGCTAGCTAATGTCAGGCTAACGTTAGTTGGAATTGTCCTATGGCTTATGAAAAATAGCTTATGATCATAAACATGCCTAGGCTTAAATATCACCTACGGGAGGTGATCAACTCATTAAACTCAGCTAGCAACACTGTGGCGTCGCTCATTAAACTTAGCGAGCAACACTGTGGCATCGCTCATTAAACTCAGCGAGCAACACTGTGGCGTCGCTCATTAAGCTCAGCTAGCAACACTGTGGTGTTGCTCATTAAACTCAGCGAGCAACACTGTGGCGTCGCTCATTAAGCTCAGCTGGCAACACTGTGGCGTCGCTCATTAAACTCAGCGAGCAACACTGTGGCGTCGCTCATTAAGCTCAGCTGGCAACACTGTGGCGTCGCTCATTAAGCTCATCTGGCAACACTGGCGTCGCTCTTTAGGGGTAGTTTCAGATTAGCTCCAGGAACGCGACTGGACTCTGACTCAATTGGATCTTTCACTGCATCATTTAAAATGACACGCCCACTGGAATGCCCACTAAGCGGGTTTGCCACTTTGGAATTAGAGACGTACCGTCTGCCAACATGGGTTCAGCATGGTGAAGTCTGTGATTACGAGTTATTTTAGGAAGACTGGCGTCGCTCATTAAACTTAGCTAGCAACACTGTGGTGTCGCTCATAAAATTTAGCTAGCAACACTGTGGTGTCGCTCATTAAACCTAGCTAGCAACACTGTGGTGTCGCTCATTAAACTTAGCTAGCAACACTGTGGTGTCGCTCATTAAACTTAGCTAGCAACACTGTGGTGTCGCTCATTAAACTTAGCTAGCAACACTGTGGTGTCGCTCATTAAATTTAGCTAGCAACACTGTGGTGTCGCTCATTAAACTTAGCTAGCAACACTGTGGTGTCGCTCATTAAATTTAGCTAGCAACACTGTGGCGACAGGCCTACTAGAGGTTCTCTCACCTTCCTCGTCGGACTCGTCGTCTGAGGCTGGGATCACAAAGGTGATCTCTGCTGGTGCTCTGGAATCATTTGCTGCCTCCTCCTCCTGTCCTCCCAGTTTCTTCTTCTTCTCCCCCCCATTCGTCTCCAGGGTTACGGGTTTCTCCTCCTCCTCCTCCTTCTTTAGAGTCACAAGAGCCTCCTCCTCCTCCTGTTTGTCTCGCTCCCTCATCTTCCTCTTCTTTACCTCAAGAGTGACAGGAGCCTCCTCCTCCTGTTCGTCTCGCTCCCTCATCTTCCTCTTCTTTACCTCAAGAGTGACAGGAGCCTCTTCCTCCTCCTCCTTCTTTGGAGTCACATGAGCCTCTTCCTCCTCCTGTTCGTCTCGCTCCCTCCTCTTCTTGGTTCTCTTTACCTCAAGAGGGACAGGGGCCTGCTCCTCCACTTTTATCTCCTCAGTCAGGCTATTTCTGTCTTTATTAGTCTTCTTGGGGCTTTTTGTAGCGGGAGGCGTGTCGGTGACCATTGCTGCCGTTGCCATGTCATCAGTGGGCTTATCTGTAGGAAGTTCTGCCGTGGGTGTGTCATCGGTGGGCGTGTCTGGAGGAAGTTCTGCAGTGGGTGCATCATCGGTGGGCGTGTCTGGAGGAAGTTCTGCAGTGGGTGCGTCATCGGTGGGCGTGTCTGGAGGAAGTTCTGCAGTGGGTGCGTCATCGGTGGGCGTGTCTGGAGGAAGTTCTGCAGTGGGTGCGTCATCGGTGGGCGTGTCTGGAGGAAGTTCTGCAGTGGGTGCGTCATCGGTGGGCGTGTCTGGAGAAAGTTCTGCAGTGGGTGCGTCATCGGTGGGCATGTCCGTGACCTTCTTCCCTCTGGGCGATTTGTTGGTCTTGGGGATGTCTTCAGGGAGCGGCTCGCTGCCGTTGAGGACAAGGGAGTCAGCTGGCGTCTCGTCTGCAGCAGGGGTCAACTCAGCTGCTAGAACACAACAGTCGTAGAATTAAGAAGAGGAAGGCCACATCCTGATGTTTCATGGTTCAAACTTAGCTAGCAACAGTGTGGTGTCGCTCATTAAACTCAGCTAGTGATAAAATATAGCACACAATACCACAGAGACATACAGGTTGACCAATACACAGACACACGATGAGCACTCAGGACAAAGACACATACACACTGGCCGCTATAAAACACCTCGACAGGGAAGGAGCTGGACTTCTGCTTTTACTTCTTCTGGACACTGCTGGACTGACTGGACTCCACTGCATTTCTTTCATACATGACCGGCCGCTTGTACCAACTTGATTTCAATTGTACCTTGCTTATTCAACCTTCTTGTAATAAATACCCTCAAAAGTGTATCATTCTTTACTTCTTTTAAATCTCATTACCGATCGGGGTTTCCAAGTTTTAAAACGCGACACTAGCAACACTGTGGCGTCGCTCATTAACACATTGATTGCCAAAAGCGTAGATCTGCGGTTCTGTCGCCCGATCGTTGAGTACCGGAAACGTAGATCTACGTTTCTGTCACGGTATCTCTTTTATTCGCTATTGCCATTCATAATTCAGCGGGGCACCTTGTGCATACTGTTCCGAGTGTGTCTGAGCTGGCAGACGGTCTTATACCGCCCTCTAACGCCTTTTGACATTATTGCACCCCGTTAGAAACGGGTTAGTTTATTTTCCCTACCGAGCTGTGGCGTGGGGGTGGGTCCTAAACACTCTGGCAAACCGCTTGTAGGGATGGTTTGGACTACTGACCCCGCCCGCCCGTTGAAGTGCAATGCCCAACAACGTCGGAGACAGGATCGCTGTGGATAACTGGAATGGCGATGAGATTATTGGATAATTTTTTTTGCATTACTTCAGAGACCAGGTAAGGGCACCATATACAACAAAGTGCATTCAGAACAAAGCCAAGGTGCTTTAAAACTGCATAAAGACACACACACGAGGGAGAATAGCTTATAGCAGACTTAATGATGTCACTGTAGTGGTTACTGAGCAGGGCTGTACGCTAAGCTTTTTCACTAGGGGCACAGTTGCCCCTAAATGAGAAATTTAGGGGCACAGAATATTTTTTAGGGGCACATTTTTTAATAACAATTTTACAATTATAGTGCAAAAAAATATGTTCCTCCTGCCTAATTACTGTGGTCCTTTTATTTAACATTTAAGTGCTTTTGTTTTCAGGTTTGTATCTTACCGCCAATCCCGTTGTACAGCGTGTTTGCCGGCCATGCGAATTCTGCCAAACCACGCTGTACAGCGATATTGAGATCATATTAAATTTTTTCGCCATGGCATTCATAATTCTGCCACCCAGCCTCTGGTGATACAGTGGGACACTGCACAATAGTGCAACACCTCAATACCGCCGCCTGGTGGATGATCGGGCGAGTTACAACCGGAAGTGGCCATCTGTGCATCTGGGAAATCCAGTCACATATCGTTGCAGGACTACAGACAAACACTGGCGTGCATATGGATCGCTGCCATAACTCAATAATCGATATGATTTGGGCGTTTATTGCGCCATACAAACCGGAAATGGATCTAGTAGATCGACGTCAAATAAGTGGGATCTTTTTCCTCCAGTCTCATCGGCGAACGGTAAGAGGACAGTAACGTTACTTTCAGCTTGATTGTTTATTCTTCTCACTGCAAACCGATCTGATCAATATATCACCCATACTACATAAAGCATTTACTGACTATCACGGAATTATAAACGCCCCCCCCCCTTTCACCCGCGCATGATGAATCATAACGTATAGGATCATATACAGTTGAATTTTTTAATATAGCGTGTATCGGGAATAAACGGCAGTTTATAATCTATATATGCGTTTATGCCTATAACTCACGTTCTATGAATTACTGCAGAAAACGATAAAAACACTTATATTCTAGAAGGTATTTTTGGAAGAATCTATGAATGAAAAAGTATAACGTTCCTACATCCTGAACGATAGATAATCGATGTTGAATGGGCCATAGTAATGTCAATTTAGCAATACAATTAAAAAAGTTATAGCCCTGCAAAGAAGGTGAACATCTCCATAGGCTTAGAGTGGTGGCAGTGAGCCTACATTGATGGATATAACCGTGGCAGCAGGGAATGTGTTAAGGCCATGGGTAGGTAGGGATTTTTTTTTTTTACGGCGACTATGGATAGGGAATTTCTTTATTTAATTAAAATGTTCACAACAACATGGATGCATGTACTCTGCCAGCATGTTTAATATCCATAATACTAAAGGTTTGACTACGATTTCTATTAAACTTTATTCTTAAAAAAAAGATATATTTTTTTAAACTCATAAAATATATTGGGTCGCACCTAAATCGGCAGGGTCGGTCGGCAACCGGAAACAAGCCATTATTTTTTTAGGCCTAGGCAAGTGAATTTTCTTTCTGAAGCCAGCTGACCCTTCTAAAGTTTCTAGGAGGTTTTCCTTACATTTAGGTTTATTTTGGATTTCATGGTGTTTTTTTGTTTTGTTCTTGATTTATTGTGATGTTTGACTTGAAGACGTGTCCGGCCCATAGGGACATTAACGTGTGTTGTCGGGCCTTACAAATAAATTTGATTTGATCAGCGTTACTTTTCTTCTTTTCTCCTTCGAAATCAGATGATCATCTAAAGTCTCCCAACCCCCAAATTCTGCAGGACGACGTGTTGTTTCCTTTTCAGACGTTGTAATTGGCTAATGCAGGTTCTGTGAAGTGTGAGGAGTTACCTGTAGTGTCAGTAGTGGGGGGGTTGGATATGGTGGCCCCCCTGTCCTCCGGGGTGGTTGAGGTGACCATCTCGTCCTCTGGCTTTGGCTGGGGGGCTTGGTCACCTCGCTCTGCCGTCTCGGGACCACCAGCAGCTTGTTGAGACTGGAGGAAAGAGTAATGTTATATACCAAATATATATATTATTAGCATTACATTTCCCAGGATATACTGCATGTTAGGGCTGACCTTCAAAGCTTTTTTTGGCAATCGAAGCTTCGGGGCAGAGCTTCGATTTTAATTCGAAGTTTCAAACACACATTTTTATTTTTATTTTTAATAAATTATTATTTATTTTTTTAATCTTATGTTGTGGGACTTGTACAGCACTTTAGTAAACTGTCGTTTTTAAATGTGCTCTATAAATAAAGTGGATTGGATTAATTAATTAAGTAGCCCCTTTCGTGACTGTGACGCAGCCAACAAGGTTTCACTCGATTGCCCTGCCTGGGTGCAGTGGGGCTGCTCTCACAGCCAACGACATGACATTATAGGGCTGGGCGATATAACGATAAATAGCGCGATATATTTTAATAATCGATATCGAATATCAAAATTTAAAAAAAAAACGAAAAATCGTTTTTTTTTTTATATATAATTTTTTTTTTTTTTTTTTACCTGCAACAGGGCAGTTTTAAAACCAGAGACAGTGGACAGACTTGTCTTTCTTGCCTGCAACTTAAAGTAATGGCTTTGCTTGTCCAAATGACAATACTGACCAAATTGAGATTTATTTTTCTCTTGTCCATTTATTTTGTTTGCTTTCTAATTTAAAATACAGTTTGAAACCGTCTGTCCACCAAAAAAGCACCAAAAGATCGAAAATAAACTAGCCAGAACTGTTCAACTCCCCTGGAGCCACAGCCAGCAGAGAAGCCGGTTTACTTTCGCTTTTAAACCAGCTGCAGCCTGAGAACTGGAGTGTGAGGGGATGTAACACTAAAGATGGCGGCAATGACAAAGAATTGCTGCAAAATAAACATACATCTGTTTTTTTTTTAAATACTTATAACAATTCGATAATTATCGATATCGAGAAATATGATAACATCATATCGTTATCGCAATATGATTTTTTTCCATATCGCCCAGCCCTATGAAATTACATAATTATGTTGCAACCTTCGTCTATCAAGCAAACAATTATATAAATATTTATATGTAGTTGATAAGAGACAACGGCAGAATTCGACTTAATTAAGCACGTTTTATTAAGACATATTTTTATATGGGTCGGTACACTTAAAAAAGCAGCACAATGAACACAAATCTGTCCGACATAGTCTTAAATAACAAACGGCATTGCTTCGCTTCTTCGTCGACATGTCTGCTGCACATGTCCTTGTTGTTTTCAAACACAGATAATCTCCATGTGCTTGTTGTAGAGAGGTGGAGTCGAGGCACCGCTTACTTTCGTGCATCCCTAGCCCTTGGCATGATGAACAACAAATGAGGACATCAACCACCAATAGGCCTTTCACACAGGCAGGGCCCCGTGCCGGTTCTGGTTCCTAAACCTAATTTCGAACCGGCCGGCACACTCAGACCATAAAAATAAATCGGTTCAGAACATGAAAAGTTGTACCGTGACATCATCAAGGGGCGTGTCATATTCTAAGCTGTGAAGACGAGAGGAAGAAGGAAGTAGACGTAGGCAGCGACTAACAACAATGTCCAAATCGATGGGATTAGCATTAGCCGCGCGCTCTAAGATAGTTGGAAAAACACCCAAAAAAAGAGTCATGACGACCATGTTTTCCCAAATATCCTGCCCCTCGCGCCAATACATCACTCGGTTGTCTCACGGGACAACAAGCAGTATTACTCATGCTAGTATCAATGCGTTTCATAACAACTAGTTCACGGAGTGCACTGCTAATCCCGTGTTGGAAACAAAAAGAGGAAGGTGGAGTGTGACAATGTCCTGCGTCATAAAGGGGGACGCGGGGGCGTGGCCTGGTCACGTGCATGCGAGTGCATTTGTTTGTTTCGTGCGCACATTAAGTGCTAGGAGATAAGAGTTCTCATAATGGCGAGAGCAAGACGCGATTGCCAGTATGATATGATGATAATATAACTAGGGATGTCCGATATTATCGGCCGATATCGGCATTAAAATGTGATATCGGAAAATACATCGTTTAAAAAAAATATATCTGGGGTGGTGCTCCAGTAGCACACCATGTACCGCGCTGCGTCGCGGAGTACCGTCCGAGTTCGATTCCCGGACCCGCCGTCATTTGCCAAATGTCTTCCCCTGCTCTCTCTCCCGTTTCACCCTGCATCTGTCGGTCATGCTTGACCAGGAAAAGCGATAAACGCAAAAAAAATGAAGTTTAAAAAATAAAATAAAAATCGTTTTCTTTTTTTACATTTCTATAACCTTTATTTACCCAGGCAAGCAAGTAAGAACAAATTCTGATTTTATTTATTGTCAAAAGTATGCATAGTGTTGTGTTAATTCCACAACAAGATATATGTAATGTTAATTACCTGAAATTATTCCGTTTTTGGGGGGGGGGGGGGGGGGGAACACTGCATATATCGGTATCGGTTGATATCGGTAATTAAGAGTTGGACAATATCGGTATAGGTAAAAAAGACAATATCGAGCATCCCTAAATTTATTTTGTTTGCTTTTTAATTTAAGCAGAGAAGCCGGTTTACTTTCGCTTTCAAACCAGCTGCAGCCTTAGCCCCTTTCGTGACTTTCGGTTTGCAAGCCTGGGGCTTTTGTGACCGCAGTCACTGGCTTTCGCATCGGGATCATCCAGGAAAACAACAACCAAGCAAGCGTGATCGCAGGGCTCGGGGTGTGTCAAAAATATATCAGATCTGAATTTCAAAGATACCCAGCGTACAATATGGGTTTAACACAGCTTCACGATGGGGTCTGGAAGCTCGGAGTTGCTAATAAACAGTTTAAAACATTGTTACTCGACGAGTGGTATTTACAGACCGAACGTCCATCTCCGCCGCTGGTGTCACAGCGCATGCGCACCAGGCAGCTAATGTCGCGTTCACGTTACGTGGGAAGAAGCGGAAGAACCAGAGGACATCTCGTTGCTACAACTAGGAAGCCTTCACGCTTTGACTCTATATATATATCTATGGATGAAACGCCCACATCCATACTTCCGCAATTCGTGACGCGAAGTGGGAGATATCGGGGTCTATAAAAAAATCCCATATGTCCTAGTAGAAATTACCACTAGGAGGCTGACGTGAATAGTTTTTCCCAGTCGGAAGCTGGTTCTTCCAATTTAGAAAACAGTAATCCAATGGCTGGTATTGATATACTGCACGCTAACGGAGCTAACCGGACACTAAAGCTAATATAATGACTTCCTTTCTGGGGGGTTTCAAAACAAAAGAGCGACGTCTATAGCAGCGGAATAGGTTTATTTTGTACATTATCTAACGTTAACACGAACCTAAACTAACGTTACAACTAACCTAAAGTTAGTTTAGGTTTGTGTTAACGTTAGATAATGTACAAAATAAACGTATTCCGCTGCTATAGACGTCGCTCTTTTATTTTGAAACCCCCCAGAAAGGAAGTCATTATATTAGCTTTAGTGTCCGGTTAGCTTTAGTGTCCGGTTAGCTCCGTTAGCGTGCAGTATATCAATACCAGCCATTGGATTACTGTTTTCTAAATTGGGGAGGCTTTTAATCGTCAAGGTAAGAGGATTTTAAGTCATGGTATCCATAAACTTCAATCGGTTTGGATCCTTTGAATGAATGAGAATGTCAACAATCACGACAACACGTTGAAATCACTGACTGCGCTCAGAGAGGAGTGGTTAGGCAAAAAATAGTTCCGAGTATATTTGCTTATAAAACGTAATTGTCTAATTCAATTATTTTTTATTTCTCCACGTGGTGAATACACAGGTCACAACATGTTTACATGAACGTTTGGGAGTTGTATTTGGAGTGTATTTCGTGACTGTATACAGTGTAAGGGAACGTCAGGCTCCGGATCTCCCCCACTTCCAGTGATGAAGCTCCGGATCTCCCCCACTTCCAGTGATGAAGCTAAGCTACGCCAACGGAGCGACTGTTCCCAAAGCTAAATGCACGCACAGAGACAAAAAAGGTATGTATCTTCTTGTCTAACTCCAGGGAAGATGTTAAATAAGCTAATTTCCCAAAATGTTGGAGTTTTCCTTTAAGCAAAAACATAAACCGCAGAGAATATGAAACGAATCAGAGCCAAACGCCCGATAGTCACATTTGCTCCCTTATTAAAATAACCACAGTGTGTATCACGAATCCGAGCGCCGTATATATGACGTGCATTATTTAGGTCAAAGTAAATCCATAGGCTGAATATGATTTATTATCAGCATTTTAGGTCTATTATTTTACATTTCAAAAGCCCCCTCTAGAAGAACGAAGCACAAAAACATAATTCAGAATGGTATAATGGGATCTAGACTGAGAATTATTTCAGGAAGGGAGCTGGCATTTCTTTGCGAGGGCATGGCCATGCAGGTTATCGAGCTAACTGAACTAAACCCTGCTCTCGACCAGGTTAAAACTTTTTGATACGTTGCCATAGTGATTTAGACAATCGCACGTCGGGGAACGGAAAGGTCTGGCTTAAGTCAAGTTATCCTGAAAATTATCCGGCTAACTCAGTCAGCCAGGTACGAGGAACAGGGCCCAGAAACATGTATATAGGCCTCATGGTTCAGGAGCTATCATGATTAATTTGGGGCGTGTAATTTCAGACAGGAGGCCTGAAAAATATGATTGGTAGCGTTATAAAATGGGTGATAGCCCTTGGAAGATCATTTTAAAGCACTTTCCTTACTTGGTATCAGGAAATGAGTATATGGAATGTAGACAATCTTGTTAAAAATATATAACAGCTGACAGATTAGAAATCGCATCTATTGTTCAAAAGTTATGAATGAATTAGTGAGATGAAATATGATTTAAAAAAAATTGAATATATGGAGTCTTGTCCGATCCCAGCCTGGATCGCGCTAGCTTGTTCTACTCCCTCTGCGTCTTGAACCGCACAGCTCGCACATCCATCGGCCTATGTTGTCCGATCTGGGCCGATACAATGAAATATATTATATATCGAATAAGGCCCAGTGATGAATAAACTAAATACATCACATGTGGCCATTTGAAAATATTCCATTCGCTAATTAAAAACATCCAATTATACATCTGCAATGATCGCTAGCACACAGCTAATCCTGGCCATTACAACCACTTCCTCTATTTTATAAACATGTTTTTAGAGTGAAACCAACTAAAACGTCCAGAAAAACCTCACAGGAGCATTACAGACTCATACAAAATGCTATAAGGTGGCTAAAAATACACTATAACCCATACTTTGGTCGTCGTTTCTTGCGCTAGCTTTTGTTAGCCGGCGTTAGCCAACATTGAAGCACCCAACATGGGATTTGCGCAGTGTTGCGATGCTCATATCAACACTGGCTGCACGCACGCTAATGACACCACGTGCACGCGCGCTCCCGCATAAATGTTCCCTCGCATAAGGACAGACTAAAAACAATGCCTAATTGCCTCTACGAATGGAATGTAACACCTGACGACCGGCGCTAGTGATATGCAAAGTAGCCAGGTGTGTACTGCGAGTTGGCGCATCAGTCGAGTGCAGCGCATTCCTGTGTGCACATCCGTGCGCATGCGTGCACGTGCTTCTGCTCACAACTTTGGTTGCACGGAGTGCAATCTCGTCCCATGAGCAACGCATCTCTATTCTCTGGACTTGCGGAACCACCGGTGGTCCCGTGGAAAAAAGGGTTTTAATAAACATTTTCCACTCTGTGCTGTGGTCCTACATTATTGTGGCATAATTGCAAAACGTGTTTAGTCCCTTGTTTGAGCCGAAACGATGTTGCTCTCGTTCAGTTTAAATTACTATTTTGTATCCATAAGACAAGTATATTTAATAAGAAAACAGTAAATTATTCTCCCCTTTTTTGCATTTACAACAAAGAAAACAATAAATATTCAGCTCGAACTGGTGGGTCACGTGATGCCTGCACGCTCGCTAGCTAACGAAGACACTCTGATGTCACGAGACCGCCGCCATCTTGGTATAGGGGGGCCATACGGATTTCTAGTATCAAATGCATGTGTTGAGGTCCGTTTTTATTACATGTTTTATCACATTCTTGTTCATTTCATAACATTTTCATACGATTTGTTTTGAAAATATTGAGGCCAACATGGCATTTCACTATTTCGAAAGCCTTTCTGGTGATTCTAAGGCGAGATATGATTCAAAGAAGCCCCCCCTGATTGACTTGACATAATGTCCATACAAAACACATACAGACATGGCCATCTCTTGAATACCCAAATTGAAGCTGCTATGTTACGTTTTGTACTAATAACAAAACAAACACAGAAATCCAAATCGCAAGTTTTATACCATCACGGAGGAAAAAGTCGCTGTGGCTAACTTTCGGCTAACTCGCTCTGCTGTTGTGGTCGTGGTAGCTACATGCTAAGCTAACGTTAATCACATCATATCGAACCGATAGGAGTTTCTCATCTAATCTTACGTGGTGGTACCACGTGTGCCACTACCCGATCAAACATCCACGTAAGATTAGATAAGATAAGCTCTAAAAACAAAATTACAAACATCTCAAAACAAACTGGTCAGACTACTGCTTGACCTTACTCCTAGAACCCACCTCACCCCTGCCCACTTTGACAACCTAGGATGGCTTAGAGTAGACGACAGAGTACAGCAACTTGCAATGGGCCTGGTCTACAAGATACACTACACGACCAAGGTACCCATGTACATGTCAAAATACTTCCCAAAGGTCAGTGAATACCACGATCACAACACCAGAGGGAGCTCCACAAATCATGTTAAACCCAGATTCGGCTCAAATAAGGGACTAAACACGTTTCGCAATTATGCCACATCAATGTGGAACGCCCTACCCAAAGCTGTAAAGGAATGTGGATCACTACCCACTTTCAAAACCTCTCTCAAGGGACACCTACGGGAGACTGCAATTCAACACTGGCCCCTGTAAATATCCTAACCCAACCCCCTCCAATGTACAGTCATTTACCTAGTATGGTTGTCAATAGTCCAATGTATGTTTGTACAGTGTCTCCCCCCCCCCCCTCAATGTACAGTTTTGCTTGTTTATACAGTGTGCCCCCCCCCCCCCAATGTAGATTACCCAGTATGGTTGTCAATATCCCAGTGTACCCAACCCCCCCCACCCAACCTCCTCCAATGTACAGTTTCTACGTCAAATGTATATACTCCCTTTTCCTGACTCCTTCTGTATCACAAACAGTACTGTATTTGCAAATCTGGTATGTCATAAATGTATAGATGTAGCAGTACTGACTATCTAAGCCGTGACAAATAAAACTCTTGACTTGACTTGACTTGGAGGCAATAGGCATGGGGGTTGTCCTTTTTGTGGGGAGCTGGAAACAGTTGAACATGTGCTGCTTAATTGTGCTCGGTATGAGAGGGAGAGGAGGGTCTTGTGGGGGGGTGCAGATTTTACGTTGGGTGGATTGTTGAGGAATGAGGTGGGCAGTAAAGGGGTGCAGGATTTGGTTTTGGGGTTTGTGTTTTCAATTGGTTTGGGGGGTAGGATTTGAATTTTATTTAATTTCTTTTGTTTGTGTTTAGGTTTTATTTTTATTAGGTTTGTATAGGGTGGTGATGTTAGGGGTGGGTATTTTGTTTAGTTTGTTCTGGGTTTGTTGGTTTTTCTTTATTGTTTTCTTTTCTTTGCCGGGTTCTTGCCTTATCCTTATCTTGTAGATTACCCAGTATGGTTGTCAATATCCCAGTGTACCCAACCCCCCCCCACCCAACCTCCTCCAATGTACAGTTTCTACGTCAAATGTATATACTCCCTTTTCCTGACTCCTTCTGTATCACAAACAGTACTGTATTTGCAAATCTGGTATGTCATAAATGTATAGATGTAGCAGTACTGACTATCTGTATGTCATGTATGTCATATATGTCCTGATGAATTGAAAATGGGGGACCCTGATGTAAACAAGACGAAAGTCTTTCTCTGGTCTGCATCCCCTTAACAATTGTGTGTATTGAGCTGTACTGTATTGTACCCATTCTGCAATCTGTTAATAAAGTTTTCAATCAATCAATCAATCACTCCTATCGGTTCGATATGATGTGATTAACGTTAGCTTAGCATGTAGCTACCACGACCACAACAGCAGAGCGAGTTAGCCGAAAATTAGCCACAGCGACTTTTTCCTCCGTGATGGTATAAAACTTGCGATTTGGATTTCTGTTTTTGTCATTAGTACAACGCATAACACAGCAGCTCTTTGGCATTGTGAAGGACTGAAGAAAATTCCGCTTGATTGTCTTTAATTTGCCGCTTTAATGATCCGTTTCTGCACTAAATGAACCGTACACAAGGTACCAGGCTGGGCAGTTTCCCCCACGCTGCAGTTGCGTAGCAACAACAGGCAGGAAGTTGACTTCGATATGCCGCTTATCCAACCAGGCAACTCGCTTTTACATTGAACTTAGCATGTCATTGGCATTTTCACAAACACTGCAACATGTACAAAGCAATAACAGTGGACTGGCAACCAAACGAAAACAGAATTGTCCCCATTCTTACCTGCATGAAGAATCAAACACAGGACACGCTGTTGCTCTCGTTCAAATGCGTGTAATGAAACTACTACTAGGAGGCAGCGCGCTCCCCCTATCACCACCGGACACTTCTTCTTCTGCTTTGGTATTAATGGCGGGTCGCAACCACAGAAAGGTGCATACCGCCACCTACTGTACAACCAAGCAACTGGAGCGGATGATTGATTGATTGATTGATTGATTGAAAACTTTATTAACAGATTGCAGAATGGGTACAATACAGTACAGCTCAATACACACAATTGTTAAGGGGATGCAGACCAGAGAAAGACTTTCGTCTTGTTTACATCAGGGTCCCCCATTTTCAATTCATCAGGACATATATGACATACATGACATACAGATAGTCAGTACTGCTACATCTATACATTTATGACATACCAGATTTGCAAATACAGTACTGTTTGTGATACAGAAGGAGTCAGGAAAAGGGAGTATATACATTTGACGTAGAAACTGTACATTGGAGGAGGTTGGGTGGGGGGGGGTTGGGTACACTGGGATATTGACAACCATACTGGGTAATCTACAAGATAAGGATAAGGCAAGAACCCGGCAAAGAAAAGAAAACAATAAAGAAAAACCAACAAACCCAGAACAAACTAAACAAAATACCCACCCTAACATCACCACCCTATACAAACCTAATAAAAATAAAACCTAAACACAAACAAAAGAAATTAAATAAAATTCAAATCCTACCCCCCAAACCAATTGAAAACACAAACCCCAAAACCAAATCCTGCACCCCTTTACTGCCCACCTCATTCCTCAACAATCCACCCAACGTAAAATCTGCACCCCCCCACAAGACCCTCCTCTCCCTCTCATACCGAGCACAATTAAGCAGCACATGTTCAACTGTTTCCAGCTCCCCACAAAAAGGACAACCCCCATGCCTATTGCCTCCAAGTCAAGTCAAGTCAAGTCAAGAGTTTTATTTGTCACGGCTTACAAGGCATACAGTGAAATGCGGGTGGTCATGCGATTGTGCAATAATACAAGTAATAAGAATAAATATATATATATTTTTTTATAGATGTTTTTATTTTAAAATTTTCAACATAGAACAAGACCTCACAATACAATAACATTAACAATCATAATAATAGTAACAATAACAACAACGACAACAATAATAACAGCACAAGACAGGCAAACAAGAAAGTAAAATAATAAAAATAAAATTAAAAATAAATGTGGCTCTTATGTGTGTGCATTATCTATGTGTGCTATATATATGTGTTCTACCTACCCATGTGTGCGTGTGCCTTACCTATGTGCGTGTTTTATGTGTGAATGTTTGATATGCCTGTGTAATTTACGCTTGCATGTTGCATGTGTGTGAGTGACGTGTGTTCTATGTGTGTGCATGCGTATATGTGTGTGTGGTGTGAGCGTGTGCATGTGTACGTGTATATGTAAGCAATAAATCTTTTTTTAATCTCGAAGCTTCGAATTAAAATCGAATCTCGGCCCCGAAGCTTAGAATTCCAAAAAAAAATTCGAAGGTCAGCCCTACTGTCTCATAAATACATACAGTACAAGGAATCAATAGCCACGTGTAAGCATATACATAATGTAACGGATGGTATCGTGAAGCGCAGTCAAGAAGGGCTTTGAGGCGACGTTGTCACAACTGCTACAATGGTGCCGATTGACCCGGATGCCTTGGGTGGAGTGGAGTGAGTTTGAGAGGGTGAGTGTAACGGATGGTATTGTGAAGCGCAGTCAAGAAGGGCTGGGGTGAGTAGCGCTGCTATGGGTTAAACTCACTCACATTCTCAAAAGACGCATAGACCCAGTACCTAGAGTGAATTCACCTCTTGGTATAGCGGTCTGTGTTGCTGCCCACGGTGTGGGAGACCGGGGTTCGACTCCCACTCGTCTGTGTTGCTGCCTGCGGTATGGGAGACCGGGGTTCGACTCCCACTCGGGGCATCGAAGTTTGAGGTGACGTTGTCACAACCATTACACATATATGTGTGCGAATACACATTCCCATACATTCCTTGTACTGTATGTGTTTATGAGATGTATGTGTGTGTGAATGAATGAATGAAAACTTTATTTAACAGATTGCAGAATGGGTACAATACAGTACGGCTCAATACACACAATTGTTAAGGGGATGCAGACCAGAGAAAGACGTTTGTCTTGTTTACATCAGGGTCCCCCATTTTGAATTCATAGTGACATTTATGACATACATAATAGGGACATACATGACATACAGGTATATAGTACTGTGTGTGTGTGCGTGCATGGGTGCGGGTGTATGTGTGCATGTGTGAGAGAAAAAGGGAAGCAAAAATGGGCAAGGTTTCAATGTTATCATGTTTGGTATTGTGTTAATAGTTGTGTGAATACATTGAATAAATGTCTCAATTTACAGAAAACTTAAGGCTTTTTTCTCCACAATATGTTTTGGTGACATCCGATATGTAGTAGGGCATAACTTCATTCATAAATAGGCAGAAAAATTTCAGTTTGTGTATTCCAGAATATTCCAGTAAATGCCGTTTATCACGGAATCTTAATATTTTCCTGAAACTTTCAAGAAAACGAGGGCTTTTCAAAATGGTATAAAACGGAAATGAACAGATTAAAAAAACAATCCGTTTCGACAATGTTGACTGCAAACAAGTCATTGATAAGCGACGGCCAGATTAGACACATAGCCATAATTTAAGACATAGATTATGCGTTCACAACGCTATCATTGAAGTGGGTGCTGGCATTCAACCATGTTTTGACCATGTTCACCAGTGGCATCCAAAGTGTTAAGAGCAATTAGGGGTTAAGTGTCTTGCTCAAGGACACATCGACATGGTGCCCGGGAATCGACCCGGGAACCTCCGGATTGGCAGACGACTGCTCTACCTCCCGAGCCACTGTCGGTCCCGAGAACAGTTGACCGATTAGAAATATAATCTATTGTTCAAAAGTTATGAATGAATGAACTCAAGATAGATTTTTGTTGTTGTTGTAATATTACAAATGATTTATAAGTGTTTTTTTTTTCTCCTTATTTTCTATTTTTCTCCCATCCCAATTTCGAGTTTCCAATTCTCCCCTCCCCTGTCTTGAACGTTGCTCGACTATGCCCCCCACTGGTCGGTTGTAGGGAGGATAGAAGCCTTGCATCACGTGTCCCCTCCGGTACACGAGGAGGCAGCCTGTCACATCTTTTCACCTGCCAGCGCGGACTCTCAGTGGCGAGGTGTAACGCATGGGAGGCTCACACTACCCCCGCTACTTCCTGTCTCTGCTGTGCAGGCGTCCCCCAACCGACCTGTAGGAGTCGCTGTCCACAACGTCCAAATCCCCACCCATCAACTTCCACCCTCTAACTCTGCCAATTGAGTTAGTATGACGGCTGGCCCAAGCCGGAAGCAATGCTGACACCCGGATTCGAGACCGGAGTCTCTTGCATTGGTGACGAGCACAATCTCCGCTGCGCCACCCAGCCGCCCTAATGATTTATAAGTGTGTAATTGTGCGTGTCTATCATATGAACATGATCGTGAATGTGTTTGTGATGAATTATTTGAGTGGGTATATTCAAAGTACCTCATTATAGGGCTTTCAAATGATATAAAATATCTATGATTATTTTTCACGTCAGACATTTCTTGAGTAATCTTGTCCGTTTACCATATTTCAACAAATGCATTTTCAACCACTTTACTTACATGGGATTAGAACAATTAGTGTATTGGATTTAGACAATTTTGTGGGCAATATAGAACAGCTGACAGATTATAAATATAATATAGAACAGCTGACAGATTGGAAATATCATCTATTGTTCAAATTATTAATAAATAAACTAAATAAAAGTGAATAAACCAAATTCCACCTGTTTTTTTTGTGGTTTTGTTTTGTCAAAATAATGTCCTATAGGAGTGAGTGCTCTTACCTACTTTTCCAGGATCATTTCAACTTCCAATGTCAGTTATTGTCAGTCATTGTCAGTTATTATGTTACAAACAGTGTAATAACAAAAAAGAAAAAAATAATTATTCAAATTGTCTTCAGATTTTTTATTTACATAAACACACACAAAAAAACTCAAAAACATACCAAACATCCAAAACTGTCAGAAATATTCTCCCCATCTCTCTCTATCTATCCATCCATCCCTCTCGCACACGCGCCCCTCCCTACTCTCTCAATAAAGAACCTTCTCTCCTGTGTCTCCCTCTGTCTTCCTACTGTCTCAATAAAGAACCTTCTCTCCTGTGTCTCCCTCTCAGTCTTCCTACTGTCTCAATAAAGAACCTTCTCTCCTGTGTCTCCCTCTCAGTCTTCCTACTGTCTCAATAAAGAACCTTCTCTCCTGTGTCTCCCTCTCAGTCTTCCTACTGTCTCAATAAAGAACCTTCTCTCCTGTGTCTCCCTCTCAGTCTTCCTACTGTCTCAATAAAGAACCTTCTCTCCTGTGTCTCCCTCCCAGTCTTCCTACTGTCTCAATAAAGAACCTTCTCTCCTGTGTCTCCCTCTCAGCCCTCCTACTGTCTCAATAAAGAACCTTCTCTCCTGTGTCTCCCTCTCAGCCCTCCTACTGTCTACACACGGCGGTGAAGTTCTTCATTCTGTGTGGTATTCCCTAAAACAATTTCGGGTCACCTGGATACACAGAGCCACATCGCCGCACTCCACACACATCCACGGTGTGCTCCGCTTGCAGATGGCACACCCTTTTCTCCCAGTGGTTGCCCTTTTGTATGTGGTGGTTGTGTCCTCCGCTTTGTTGGTGGGCACAGGGTAGTGGCCTGGAGGGGGCGGCGGCTTAGGTGGGCCAGCCAGTGGCACGCCGAGGAGTGCGGCACAAAGCTCCTCCTGAAACCGTTGGCGTGTCAACGGGTTTCTCCTCGGGACCGTCAGCTTTGTGAGCTCTTTATGAACGATGAAGCTGTTGGTGGCGGAGATGTCCAACATGTGTTGAAAGATGGTGATGGGCCACCTCTTTGTCTGTCTGTGGACAGAGTTTGTCCCCAGCATCTGGTCGGACGTGTCCACCCCCCCCATGTACCTATTGTACTCACCCACGGCCGTAGGTCTGGGGAAAGGGACCTTCCGTTTGGGCCCATCACCCCCCTTCTCCCACCGGAGGACAGTCTCCCCACTGTAGACAGAATGTACTGTTGTGCACATTGAGACCTCCCTGGTGTCCATCCATTTTACAAAGAGCAGGTTGTTGTCCCTGATCCACCTGATGGAGCCTCTCTTGGACTTCTTGTCCAAGGCATTCACCAGTGTTTTGGGGACACCCACTATGTGCTGCCTGTAGGTCCCACAGGCACCAAACCCCTGCTGGCTCAGGTGACGGAACAGGAGAGGGCTTGTGTAGAAATTGTCCACGTAGACAATGTAGCCACTCCCCAGGTAATCCTTGTTTACCAGGTTCGCCACCACATCGAAGGACAGACCCTCGTTCCTCCCAGTGTACATCTGGAAGTCCACTGTGTATCCATTCACGTCTGCCAAGACGAAAAATTTCAGGCCCCACTTGGTTGGCTTGGCCTTCATATATTGCTTCATTACAACTCTAGCCTTTGTGGCGACCATCCTCTCATCTACAGAGATGTGTTGGTTCGGGTGGTAGACACTCTGACACCTGTTTCTGATGATCTCGAGGAGAGCTCTGACCTTGTGCAGGGGGTCATAGCCCACTGCCCCCTTCTTCTTGTCATTGGCCGCATCCTTCTCTGGGTCACTCATGTGCAGGTTTGAGGTTATATTTCTGAACCTGTCCCTTGACATCATGGTTGGCGGAAAGGGCACATGGAAGATAGACTTTACCCTCCAAAGGTCAGAGATCTTCGGGAGGCGACACACAGACTGGTACAACAACAGCCCCAGCCATATTTTCAGCACCCGTGGGGTGATGTCCTTCCAAGCAAATGTTTTCCCCATCTCCTTATTTTTCTTGGCATTTTTGTTTGTGTTTGTACACAAGAGCCTCAGTACCTCAGCGTCAAAGAACAGAGAAAATATATCATATGGCGTTGGGGTGCCATGTGTCAGCGGGGGTTGGGGACCAGGGTGGCGCTTGGGTCTGAACCTGGGTGGGTGAGGGTTAGCAGTGTCTGGTTCGGCCTCCGTTCGCCAGGCCTGTTGAGGGGCCTCATTGGAGGAGCCCTCATCCGGAGAATCCCTGAAAGATTACAGAAAGATTGAAACAGAACATTAATTGAGAGGCAGGGGGAGAGAGACTGTGTGTCTGTGAGAGAGAGAGCTTACTTCATTCCAAATACAAACATTCTTGTAATAAAGCTGTAATACATTTTTCTGCATCTCTAAAAATATTAGAATAGATTAGCTTAGATTCAAGATGTGTGTGTGTCTGTGTGTGTGTGAGAGAGAGACACCCTGCTGTGAATTAGGGCTGTCAACGAATATTCTATATTCGAATTAATAATAGAATTGTTTAAAAAAAAAATTATTATCTTTTCCCCCCCTCCTTTTTCCGATTTTTCTCCCATCCCACTGTTAGTCGTTATGCCAATTCCCAACCCCCTTCCTGGTTGTTGCGCACTCCCCCCTACTGTTGGTCCGGGAGGCCGGAGACTGTCACATGTTTTCCTCCGACACATGTGCAGCCAGCCGGCAGCGCAGATTCTCACCGGGAGAGTGTAACGTGTGGAAGGTCACACTACCTCCCTCCAGATCCTACCCTCGCTGTGCAGGTGCCCCGACCGAACTGTAAGGGTCGCTGTCCACAACGCCTAGGACCCACCCATCAGCTTTCCCACCCCTAACACTGCCAATTGTGTTAGTATGAACGACCAGCCAAGCTGATAGCAACGCAGAGAGCTGGACTCGAACCCAGCGTCTCCAGCGTTGATGGCGAGCGCCTTGCCCACTACACGACCTAGCCGCCCACAATAATCTAATTGTTAAAAAAAACATACATTCGATTGTAAAAATTGATATTCAAAGTGTTTTTATAAAAATAAATTAAAAAGAGGCCCGGTGGTCTCCCTCTTGACTTCTCGCGTGTGTCTGAACACCCTGCATGACGTGGCGGCTATATCATGGGATATCACTGCCCTTTACGTGCACCTTACGTTCACACTAATAAAACAAATTGGCTATTTATTGGCTCAGCAGCCTGGCATTCGTGTGACATCATGTCGAGGAAACAGCCAACGGCTGTTGTCGTTGTCGAAGATAATAATCATTGCATTCAGTGCTGGATCTAACTAAATGGATTTATGGAAAGTTCAAGACCGGACCACAAAGCTTCTGGAAGGGTTATATAATGACACGCCACGGCACTTCCAATTCGTACCGTGATAGTCTACCGGCAGATGAACCAGTTAAGTCAGCTACATTAACGTTACATGTATCATGCCGAGAGCTGGGCTCGAACCCAGCATCTCCTGCATTAGTGGCGAGTGCCTTGCCCACTGCGCCACTTAGCCGCCCTCTACATGTATCATTTTTGTGTGCTAACTTAAGTACTAATGCTAGCGTTTTGAGAGTTATAACGTCAAGAATTTAAGTACCCTAACTTTTCCGTTTTTAATAGCACTTTATTGTAAATCATACCTCAGGGCAATACGACGTTGTTTAGTCACATTTCTAGGAATTGTGTGCCTTAATTTTATTTAAACAAAACATGAAACAAGTATATAGGCTTACTGAACAGATATTAAATAATGAATTGACAGAAGCATAATACGGATCCCCAATGTTTTGATTACTATTTCACATTAAGGAAAATATATTGTTTGATGTTTATCACGCCTTTTTTGGCGATGCGCTGCTGTGTTTTTTGCTCCTATTGTGGACATAATGTGCAACAATAGATATTTGAATATGGTTCGACTCTTGTGTTCTTTTAGAAGGAATAGTTGAATGTCATTTTTGGCCAATTTTGACAGCCCTACTGTGAATACATCTCATCTTCAAATGACAATCAAGGTGTGAGCATCGAGGTGTGAATGTGGGAGAGGGTGGACGTGGGCCAGCCAAATTGCTAATTGTAATGATAGCTTTAACCTATTGGTAAACAAACGTATTGCTGAAAATATACACTATGACTGCCGTTTTGACAGAGTTAGGGTCTTTACTACATTTGAAAAAAACAACTCTACATAAATGTATACAGTCTATCGAGATGGATTTATGATGTGATGTCATTTGCGGTCCGCCGATGGACCGCTCGGGCTAAAGAGGTTAAGACTACCCCTAACAAAGACACACAGTATAGATGCAAAGCCCTTCACACAATGCGTATATCCTGTGAGCCACCACTAGGGGCAGAGCGGCTAACCATGAGTGAGTGAGTGAGTTATTGATGAGTGACTTTGTGACATTGCCAGTAATACAAGTGTGCTTTGAATCTAAAAAATTACATATCGTTCAGCCACTCATTTGTAGTATTAGGTTATATTTGTATAGGAACCTTTGTGCGGTAGGAACCTTGATGTGTGACGGGGGGGGGGAGTTAAATAAAGCATGCACGGACTCGAAAGCTATCGCCTGTGTCATATCGTCTCTTGATAACAAACCTAACATCTCATGATTATAACCTAACATGGTGTCAGATGTGGAGATGAACATTAGATATAGCGTTAAGTAGTATAGACTTTAGAGTAGGCTGCTACAGTAACGTTAGTACTAGTTTAGAGTTTGAGTTTAGAGACAGCAGTGTAGCTAGCGCTAACGGCGCGAAAGCGAAAGTACGAGTCAGTTTCAAGTTTCCCCGCCAGAGAAATTCACCTTCAAGGCAGAAGACTGGACAAAATGGATAAAAAGATTAGAACGATTTCGGATTGTGTCGGGATTAGAAACCCAAGCAGACGAAAACCAAGTGAATGCATTAATCTACACTATGGGAGAAGAAGCTGAGGATATTCTGACTTCTCTGCATCTGAGCGCCGGAGAACAGGCTGAGTATGAGACGGTCAAAGACAGTTTTGGATGCTCACTTCATAGCACGCAGAAACGTCATTTTCGAGAGGGCCAAGTTTAACCAGCGGCAGCAGGAGCCGGGGGAGTCGACAGATAATTTTATTACTGCACTGCATTGCCTGGCCGAACATTGTGGATATGGGACACTGCATGATGAAATGGTGAGAGACAGACTCGTGGTTGGGCTGAGGGATTCAAGACTTTCAGAACAGTTGCAAATGGACCCTGACCTAACACTTGTAAAAGCTGTAACCAAGGCTAGACAGAGTGAGCAGGTAAAGAAACAACAAGAAGCTCTCAAGAGAAACTTTAAAGAGGACTTTACAAATACACAGCTTGATAGTATGCAGGCCCAGCAGTGGGGCAGAGCTAAATACACACAAGCCAAGCCACAGTCATTCCAGTCAGGTAAGAGAATAGCCCAGAAAATGACTTTTAAGCAGACAGTGTGGTGACATGGAAGGCCAAAGCCGACAGAAATGCCCGGCTAGGGAAGCGCTGTGTAACCACTGTAAGAAACAGGGACACTATGCCAGAGTGTGCAGAGCTAGAAGGAGCACTGAGGGGCACATAGCCACGTTGACAGATGACAGGGATGACTATGAGGGGGATGACTATGATGTGGATGAAGAGGCTTCATTCCTTGGCTCACTGACGGTCGATTCAGATGAAGGTCCATGGATGACGGAAGTAAAAATGGACCACTGCAACATTGTGTGGAAGATAGACACAGGTGCGGATGTAACAGCAGTGCCAGAGACCATGTGTAGTCAGGATCAGCTCAGTAAAATGGGGAGATCAACAAAGCCTTTAAAGGGGCCAGGAGGAAGGCCACTGAATGTAAAGGGGAAATTCACAGCCACACTCAAGAAAGGTGAGAGGATCACAAAACAGGATGTTTACGTTGTGGAGGAACTGGCCGTACCATTGCTAGGCCGGTCAGCTGCCATAGCACTGCACTTGGTGGCAAGGCTGGATGCCATCAGCCTAGCTTTAGGCCCAGTCCACACGATCACGGGTATTTTTGACACAGTTTTTTCTTTTTATTATTCAAAAAAATTTAACTCTGTCCACACGACTGGTTTAAACCCCACACCGAGTGACGTCATATACATGTAGTACAATGCCAAAGCAGTAGGTGGCGATGTAGTTCAAACATGAAGGCCATTTCAACCAATCAGAAGGGTTTATCGTTAATACCGGAAACTGAACTGAAGCCTGGAAGTTCTGGAACACAACATCCCTCCTTGCTCACAGCCAAACAATTCTACAGTTTGCAGCTAAAACAATGTGCAATAAACAAAAAAGGATACATTCACTGTGTGTTCTGCCTCATTTGTTGATGAAACAAAACCAACATCAACACAATTTACCACCAAGAGCGGAGTTTAGTCTCACAAAAAGATCGCCGATTTTGTTAGCTTACGTGCTAACGTGATTGGGATGTGCCATTATAATAGTATAGCATTGTGGCTAGCGTACATTAACGTAGTAACATTAATGCTAGTAGAATGAATGGATGATTGAAAATGTTATTTAACAGATTGCAGAATGGGTACAATACAATACGGCTCAATACAAACAATTGTTAAGGGGATGCAGACTGTTGTAGTTTGGACTGGGTTCCTTATAACAGTAACTTGACAACACATGAGTTTAGCTTAGCCGCAGCTACAGGTTTACTCTGAGCGTCAGCCGTCAGGTCAGGAATGCGACAACAGACATCGTCGATCACAACACTCTTCAACACAGACGATACGTTTCGAACAAAAGTTTGTTACAATCATTTTCATATAACGCTACTTGGGACAGCTCTGCTGTAAACATGGGAAATAATCCCGGTTACTATGCCCACACGCAACCAATGCAACCGGGGTGCACGCCAAACTTCACCCTGGACTCCGGTTTTAAATGATCACGGTTGCAGTGTTCCAAAACCCCGGTTGCGTGTGGCCGAGTTACAGACATTAGTAGTTATGCACAAGGCCAAAAGTAAAGCATTACCAGCCAATCTACAAAACAGGTTTGTCCTCATATCAGAGAAGGGAGAGCATAGAAGGGAAGGTCATTTTAAACATCAGTGTGCTGCACGGACAACCCTGACACAGATGTGTATATCAGTGGTGGGAGTCAAACTCTGGAATTCTCTTTATAATGCGTTGAAGTACTGTAAAAATATTTTCCAACTAAAAAATACTTTTAAAGACAGAACAATGAGAACATATGAACAGCAGGTACACATTTCTCTGTATCTGATTTTATTTATTTTTAGTTTTTTTCTCTTTTCCATGCATCTGAGGCTCGTGACGCAGTTTTCTTTTGTTTGTTTATTGGTAGCTATAGCAATATTATTATTATTATTGTTATTATTATTACCGTTATTATTGTTATTATTATTCATGGTCATAGTTATGGTAATGATTATTATTATATTATTATTATATGGTATGAAGCTGTAAGGTGCACTTGAGCTGACCATTATGTTAAAATAATATGAAGTTTGGAAGGGGGCAGGAAACATAAGTTTTCTTCATCCTGCTCCTTTTCGGCCATGGGTGTATCATGTTAAAATATATATATATATGTTGGTGATATTGTGCAAAGATTAACTGTACCCCCATGTACGAAACAAAAAATAAAAATAAAATAAAAAATAAATAAATAAAAAAAGGCGCCGCTTATTACACTTAGCTAGCAACACTGTGGCGTCGCTCATTAACCTCTTCCACCTGACGGGACCGGTGCCGGTCCCAAAATGACATCACATCATAAATCAAGCTCTCTACACTGTCTGACATAATTATTGTTTTTTTTCTTCTCAAACGTATTTCAAGAATAACACAATTTACAGCAGTTATAATGTATATTTTCATCAATACGTTTGTTTACCAATAGGTTAAAGTGTTATTAGTTAGATTTTAGTTAAAAAAAATTGTTGTTATCGCGGAAATCTGCCATTTTGAATTACCGAGGACATCAGAGCTTTCAATGAGCGTTGGAATTTTTCAAAACTACACTTCCCAAAGGCTTCTATCTTTCTGCAAGCAAATGACTTCCTGATTATTATTATTATTATTATATTTTTTTATTACTCGGGATTATATACCACAAAACTGAACGTTATTGGCATATATTGGAGCGCAGTTAGTTTGTCTCCCCTATTTTAAGCATTTAGCAACCATCCGATTTGAAATCAGTTTCAAAATGGCGGGGGTCTTGCAAGAATAAAAAACCTACTGTACCTGTTCTTCATGCACGCCTGGTGATACTAAATCCAAATTGAACTCGGCCATTTGAAAGAGAAGATTTACCATTATTATTATTATATATATATATATATAATATGTTTTGTGGTTTATTATCCCGAATAATAAGAGATATTAAAATAATTCATACAGAAGTAATTAGCTTGAAACCCCATAGAGGCTTTTGGGAAGTGTCATTCGGAAAAATGCCAACGCTCATTGAAAGCTCTCGGTTACCTCTACAAAATGGCAGAAAAAAAAACTACAATTCCCGACGTTGAAATTTTCCAAAATGGTCGACTTTCGCGAACTATACAACACCAAAACTAAGATGAAAATTGGTAAACTAACGTATTGATGATAATATACATTATAAATGTTGTTGTGACATGGCTATGATGTTTATACTTGAATACGTTTGAAAAATAAAACAATACTTTTGTCAAACAGTCTGGAGAGATTGATTTATGACGTGATGTCATTTGCGGTCCGCCGATGGACTGCACGGGTGGAAGAGGTTAAACTCAGCTAGCAACACTGCTCATTAAACTCAGCTAGCAACACGGTGGTGTCGTTCATTAAACTTAGCTAGCAACACTGTGGCGTCGCTCAGTGATATCATTCATCTTTATACCTGTGGTCTCCAGATTCGTCATTCGTCTCCGGGGTTATGGGTTTCTCCTCCTCCTCCTCCTTCGGAGTCACAAGAGCCTCCTCCTCCTCCTGTTCGTCTCGCTCCCTCCTCTTCTTGGTTTTCTTTACCTCAAGAGTGACAGGGGCCTCCTCCTCCACTTTTATCTCCTCAGCCTGGCTCTTTTTGCCTTTTTTCGTCTTCTTGGGGCTTTTTGTAGCGGGAGGCTCCTCCATATCCGTGCTGTGATCGGACTCTAGCCAATAATCAATGTCATCCACTGCATAATCGTACAAACTGTCTTCGTCCATGAATGAAGCCTCAACGGGAGCGCCTTCCTCGTTAACTGCCAAAGTCACAAGACAAATTCTACTTTGATCAGACACTAGAACTAGACAACAATTACAATCAATAAATAAGAGAATAGAAGGTTAAACTTAAAAGCCATCCAAAAACAAATTTTTAAATTGTAAAAAAGTCCTGTAATAAAAAAGGCTAGAGGGTGGTCTTGTCACGCTTCCAACCGAACCCTCGAGCGGTTCGTTTGCAGTGAGAATGCAATCGACTCAACAAACCGAAACAACTCACTTGCTGTACTGTATACGCGTTGTACGATGGGACACTTTATAAAAATAAAATAACAACAAAGTCTCCCAACCCCCAAATTCTGCAGGACGACGTGTCGGGGGCCGTTTCCTTTTCAGACGTTGTAATTGGCTAATGCAGGCGCTGAAGTGTGTGGAGTTACCTGTAGTGTCAGTAGTGGGGGGGTTGGCTAATGCAGGCTCTGTGAAGTGTGTGGAGTTACCTGTAGTGTCAGTAGTGGGGGGGTTGGCTAATGCAGGCTCTGTGAAGTGTGTGGAGTTACCTGTAGTGTCAGTAGTGGGGGGGTTGGCTAATGCAGGCTCTGTGAAGTGTGTGGAGTTACCTGTAGTGTCAGTAGTGGGGGGGTTGGCTAATGCAGGCTCTGTGGAGTGTGTGGAGTTACCTGTAGTGTCAGTAGTGGGGGGGTTGGCGGCGGTGACCACCTCGTCCTCGGGCTTTGGCTGGGGGGCTTGGTCACCTCCCTCTGCCATCTCGGGACCACCAGCAGCTTGGAGAGACTGGAGGAAAGAGTAACGTTATATACCAAATATATATATATATATTATTTATTTATTATTACATTTCCCAGGATATACTGTATGTAGTATGTACATTACAATTTTATCATGGATGAACAAAACTTTCAATGTGAATGGTTGATTTTAATTTCAAGGACTTTTTATATTTTATATTTTTATTAGTTTTTTTTAGACATTACAGTAGACATTACAGTAGTTCCCTGTGGTTAATTGCCTCATGGGTCGGCAGGTGTGTGGTGTGCAGCTGTGCCTATGGCCATGTGAAGTCTATTTAAGTTTGGAGATCGCAGTGTCAACTGCTTTTTCATTTCCTAGTGTTAGCTGTCCTTTTGGTCATGCTCATTATATTGAAGTGTAGTCTGATCACTGATTCAGAATTGAGCTTTATGGTAGTCATTCTTATTTTAGGCTACTCACATGATTCTACACATAAACTCCCTTAGTGGAGGTTTATTGTTTTACTTTTTCCAATATAAACTCCTTTATTAGGAGGTGTCCTTGTGGCTTATTTACTTTTATACTATACCTCTTTATTGAGAGTAGTCCTGTTTTTTGGGACTTGATTTATTTTCTTAATTACACACTTTGAGATTTCCACCCCTAAAGGTTGTTTTCTGTTTAATTTCCCCCCTCTCCTAAAATATCTGCGTAAGCAGTCTAGTGGTTGTCCGTTTCATGGATAACTTTAAGAGTCCCTGTTATCTGCTCATGACACACACACACAGCCCTCACAGAATGAAAAAGCCATGACTGGGTCAGCAGATAACACAGGTCTTGAACAAGCACTATCTGCGCAGCGTCAAGGATTGCCTTCACATGAGGAAGCTATCGTACAATTACAACAACAACAAGCTCTCATGGTGCAACAGCATGGGGAGATGTATGAAGGATTGGGCAAGATGGATAGTTCCATGCGTGATTTGGCTGACCGAATAGCCAATGCACAATTACCTCCCTCTCACCAGAGCCCACCTAATGTCTCTCAAGCACTACTCACAGGCCCCCGGTCATTACCTTGTGAGGCTAAAGTCCAGCTCCCCTCACGCTTTAATGGGGAGTCAGGTAAATGCCGTGGTTTTCTGGCACAATGCCAAATAGTGTACAGAGCCCAGCCTTCTCGTTTTCAGTCTGATGATTCACGTGTTGCCCTAATTCTATCCCTGTTGGAGGGACCTGCCCTCGATTGGGCTGTTCCACTCATACGGGCTCAGGCTCCAGTTTTAAACGACTCACAGGGACTCATGAATGAGATAGAGATCGTTTTTGATCATGAACTCTACGATAAAGAGGTCGCCATGAAGCTGACGCGCATGCGCCAGGGCGCCAGTAGTGTAGCTGAGTTTTCCATCGCTTTCAGGACAATGGCTGGGGTTACAGGCTGGCCTGAGGGACCACTCATCACTTTGTTCACCAACGCGTTATCTGATCAGGTTAAAGATGCTTTGGCGGTTGTGGGATCTCCAGACAATTTTGACACACTGGTCACTACCACCATACGCGTTGATAACCGTATCAGAGACCATGAGCGTGAGAGGCGGGGCCAACGTTTTCGTGTCCCGCTGGAGGAAGTTTCGTCCTTTCCTCCACAACCTTCAGTGGCCAGCTCGTCTGAACCTATGCAGGTGGACAGCACTTCTGTGCGTGACTCCAGGCAGACTGGTTCTCATGTGGACTGGTGCCGGTACTGCAGGAGAAAAGGTCACACGAGGGTGGAGTGTCCGAAACTGAAGGGAAACGGTCAGTCTCGCTAGTGGGCCGAGAGACACTAGTGAGACATCACATCACCCCCTTTCGAACCTTTTTGCCTGTGGTTTTTAGGCTGGAATAGGTCTGTTAAGGTTGACGCCTTTTTAGACTCAGGAGCAGTGGACAGTTTCATCGATTCCAGATGGGCTGAGGACTCTAAAATACCTGTACATTCCCTCTATAAGCCCTGTAGTGTCACAGCGCTTGATGGACGGCCATTGGGTACAGGCAGTGTCACCAAAAGAACCAATTATTTATCTATGCGGGTTGCTTATGGGAACAATTCTGAGCGCATTCGATTCTTTTTGGTGGATTCCCCCACGTATCCCATTGTGCTGGGTCATTCTTGGCTTAGTAAACACAAGCCACAGATAAATTGGGGTGAGGAGAGGGACACTGTCATGCAGTGGGGCTCCCAATGCCGTCACCATTGTTTCCAAATTCCTGTTTCCAAATTCCTCCGTCACCCACGAGTTATGATCAGTTTAGTGAGAGCGGTTGTGATCCTGTTGAAGCAGTGGGCGGTCTTGGTTTCCAGAGCCCACTCTTTCAACCATTGCACTCCCAGCCATCTGTCGATCAGGATGGGAGTTTGGAATGGGATCCAGTTTGATTGGGACTCCCTCTGTGAGGAGGTTCTGGTGGAGGACAGTTTGGACAGTTTAGAGGCTCTGTGTGAGGACTTCTCCTCGCTTACTTGTACAGCTGACCCCCTCATGGAGAGCACCAACATCATGAGCGTGGAGTCACACCCATTACCAGAGGGAGTTCCCACTGTCTATGCTGACCTCAGTGAGGTGTTTAGCAAACAAAGGGTCACCATCCTGCCACCGCACCGACCTTATGATTGCGCCATCGAATTGCAGCCAGGCTCTATTCCCCCTTGTGGTTCCTTGTACTCGTTGTCGGTCCCCGAAAGCGCAGCTATGAACACCTACATCAAGGAGGCTGTGGCTACCGGTTTTATTAGACCTTCCACTTCACCTGCGGGTGCTGGATTCTTTTTTGTAGGAAAAAGGGATGGAGGACTGAGACCCTGCATTGACTACAGAGGTCTGAACAGCATTACAGTAAAAAAAAAACGGTATCCCCTTCCCCTGATGAACTCGGCATTCGAACGCCTCCAGGGGGCATCCATTTTTACCAAACTTGATCTCCGCAATGCCTACAATCTGGTGCGCATACGCCAAGGGGATGAGTGGAAGACCGCGTTCAACACTCATAATGGTCACTACGAATACCTGGTGATGCCATTTGGTCTTACTAATGCCCCTTCAGTTTTTCAGGCGTTAATCAATGACGTGCTCAGGGAGATGTTGGAAAAGTTTGTTTTCTTCTACTTAGATGACATTCTGATATTCTCCAAGTCCATTTCTGACCATGTCAAACATGTCAGGCAGGTCTTGAGGTGCCTTTTGGATGCACGGTTGTTTGTGAAGGCTGAGAAGTAGGGATGTCCCGATCCGATAACGTGATCGGGGCCGATCACGTGATTTTCCGAAGATCGGGATTGGCAAAAAAATAAAAAAATAAAAAATCTGGATTTTTTTTTTCAACAAACATGACCATGTTCACGTCTTAAACTAATACTGAGGCCTTAGTTTTGGTTTTAAATTGCATATAATCATTCACTCACCAGGAAGACAGCACCTTCCCATTTCCAGTGGACTCCCAAGGCTGAGGCAGCGTTCATTGAGCTTAGGAGAAGGTTCAGTTCTGAGCCTATCCTCATTACTCCTAACCAATCCCTGCCATTTATCATCGAGGTGGATGCTTCTGAGCTTGGAGTCGGAACTATTCTGGCTCAACGCTCATCGTCCGACGGTAAGGTACGCCCATGTGCGTACTATTTACGTGGGCTCTCGCCGGCTGAAAGAAACTATGATGTTGGGGAGAGAGCTGTTGGCGGTCAAGCTGGCATTGGAGGAGTGGTGCCATTGGCTAGAGGGAGCTGAACACCCATTCACAGTCTGGACAGACCATACAAATTTGGAATATATCCAGGGTGCTCAGAGGAGAAACTCGCTACAGGCTCGCTGGTCACTGTTTTTCTCTGGGTTTAATTTCCTCCTGACGTACCGTCCCGGGTCAAAAAATATCAAGCCGGATACGCTTTCCCGGTTATATGATGGATCAGAAGAGGACCGTCCTCCTGAGCCCATTGTTCCTGCAGGACAGATCCTAGCTCCTGTGACATGGAGCATTGACTCTGCTGTGCGGAGGGCACAACGTTTGGAACCAGATCCGGGTGGGGTGCCCCCGGGTCGGTTATTTGTACCAAACAGCATTCGTTCTCGGGTGTTGAAGTGGGGCCACTCCTCTCGGCCGACAGGACATCCCGGAGTGCACAGAACTTGTGACTTCTTGGCCAGAAGGTTCTGGTGGCCTGGTATGATGAAGGACATTCGGGAATTTGTGGCAGCCTGCCCCGTTTGTGCACGGAACAAAGTTTCTCAACAGTCACCACCAGGGCTGCTTCATCCTTTGCCCATTCCTAGTCGTCCGTGGAGCCACATCGCCATGGATTTTGTGACTGGTCTGCCTCCTTCTGATGGTCACAGCGTCATCATGGTGGTGGTATCTTCCCAATTGAGCTCAGAGAGAGTCTGCAGCACTAACCCGAGGCTCAATTGATGAAATATGAATTCAAATCGCCAATAAAAAAAATACAGCAAACAAACGACATTTGTCGTCGTCGGCACTCAATGGGGGGTCTGATAAAACGAGATATGTCGTCGCTGGCACTGAAAGGGTTAAGAGAAAAAAATCGATTAAAATCGTAAATTGGATTTAAAAAAAAATAATCAGGGATTTTATTTTTAGGCCATATCGCCCAGCCCTAGCCGACATAACTCTGTACCAACACAACACGAGGTAGGAACCAGGCTGAGGTATGAAACTAAGGTTGTACCTCAAAGTTCAATATTCAAAGTGCAATTGAATTTGAATTGCAGTGCATTTTACCTACTGGGTTTACATTTAATTCCTGTCGTTTTCCTGCAGTTTAAATGTATTTTCCTGCCTGTCATTGTGTGTTTGTCGGGGTATTTCTGTGTAGAATAAGGGACAGCGCAGCTAAATGCTAAGGTTAGCTGGTGGTTAGCTGCTAGCTAGCCTGCTACTCTGGTCAGTGTCCACAGCACGTTTTATTATCAGTCTACCTAACCATATGACGGGTGTTTCAGAAGGCACACAATTACATAGTTATACAGATCATTTAGGAAAAAATGATATTTGTGATCCTTGATGTAGAATAATTTCTTGTCAGATGTTAGTTCCAGTGCATGTCGACGTCGTGCAGCCAGACCATCCGGAGATCTGTCATTATGGACCTTTGTTGTAGAGTTATTTCACCACAATGTGGTTAATGTGCTTCTTTCAAATGCTCCTGCTTAATTTATGATATTATCAGATAACTACAGTTGTTGGTTACAAGCTACTCATCCATTTACATATTTCTCTTAGATGGGGTGGCAAATTGAATGGAATTTAAATTATTTGCTGACTATAAAATATGTTACATACATAGATAATGGATATATGCAGCCTCACCAGGAGGTATCATATTGTTGGACACAGTAAAGCCCAAGAGCTTCTTTTCATCGTGGTCCTTTACCTGTTGTATGTGTTTGACTGTGTGAGTGAGTACATGAGGACATAAGATAAGATATCATTTTATTGATCCTGCACTATTTTACTCTGTCTATTTTATCTTACTCTTTTTTATAATTTATTGTCTATCTAAAACTGAATCAAACCATAAACACGATGGCCTGTTGGGATGTTAGATCCTAATGTGAAACATGTTGATTTTATGTCTGCATGTGTTCATTTTATGCCTGTCTTTTTTCTGTTGTGAAGCACTTTGAGCTGCAGTTTCTGTATGAAAGGTGCTATACAAATACTTATTATTATATTATTATTATTATTAAAACATTTACTGACTTTAACTAAAACTCTTTTAAATGCTCATACGCAGACGCCGTAGAGTCTGGCTCTGAGTGAGTGCTGCTGCTATACTACCCGGTTCCACATTGTTCTTGTTGTGAAGAGTCTGATGACGTATATTTTTGTGCGACAGCCAGGGGTGACAGGCAGCGTACGCGTCACAGGCAGCTTGCGGTTGCCAGATTGGGTGGTTTTCCGCATTATTTTGAAGCCTGTGTGTTTTAACTGGGTTTTCGGCTGAAAGGCATATGAAATCTGGCACACTTTTGAACGCTGTTATAATACAGTGCTGAGAATGAATGCACTTTTGAATGCCGTTATACAGCGCTGAGAATGAACGCATTCTCAATTATGTTCATCTAGCGGAAATACAGTACGTTCAGTTCACGTTCGCCCAAAATACGAACGCGTTCATGAACAATCGTTCATTGAACGCGTTCAGGTACATCACTGCTGATACGAGATAATGCTCACACGAGCTGGGTTACGAATGACTGATACGAAGGTACGAAACCGTAACATAAAACAATGAACGAGCGCCGAACACAGGCGGGGCGGAATCATACTAACACTGATTACCAAACAGAACCAGCTGGGGAGACTAGGATACAGAATTACCAATACTCACACTAGGAAACACAAGACTAGAACAATATTACAATAGACAGAATAAATACAACACAGACAAGGACATTAGACTAATAGGGCAGGGAAATTACAGACACATAACAATAGGCAGCATGATTTGAGAGAACAAAGCAGAGGCTAACATGAATAAATCAAGCGAGACATGAGCAGTAACGCCGACAGGGCACCAGATGGTGCCAGATGATCAATGTTCATGAGCAAAGCCTTGTGACAGGCGATGGAAACGAGAATGTTCAGAATGTTCAAAATGTCCAAAATGTCTCCAAAAGGTGGACCACAACAATCTGGTACATTTGACCGTTGCACAGGCCAAGATATAAGGTTTCAAAGGGTGCTCGATGCCGCCGTCTAGCTGGATGCGGCCGGTATTGCACTTTGGCATTCTCAGGATGATTCCCCACCGAGTCCATGTGTCTGCAATGAATAGAAATATAGAATAAAAGAAATAACGATCAAATAAGGCATAAAAGAAAAAGAAAAATTGGTTCCTGTTGGTTGTCAGTTAAGGCCATGGGTAGGTAGGGCATTTATTTTATTACATTTTTTATTACATTTTTCCCACGGCGACTATGGATAGGGAATTTCTTTATTTAATTAAAATGTTCACGACAACATGATTTTTTTTAAACTCATAAAATAAATTGGGTCGCACCTAAATCGGCAGAGTCGGTCGGCAACCGGAACCAACCCATTTTTTCTTTTAGGCCTAATGAGTATACTCGTTGGCGTTCAAGCGATGGCGCCCAATAACGAGTATAATCGTTGTTGGCGAGGAATGTGTTAAGTACTTACACATTAGTACTTTTTTTTGCAATTGATCACAGTCTATCATGCAGTTAACTCCTTCAAAAATTGTTTGACAGGATCAGTTCAGTCAGGATATTTTTTTTGCTTTAATCCCTGTATATCTACCTATACCGGGATTAAAGCAAAAAAATATCCTGACTGATCCTTTTTTTCAGGCCAAGTCATATTCTTATTTTAACCTCCACTGTAATTTTTTATTTAATAGCGTTAGCGTTTTAAGGGAACTACAGAGTTCTGACTCGACAATCCAATGGACTCCGGTTGTGAAGCTACCAGCGAAGGACAACAAACCCCACCAGCAGTGATGCCAGTAACGCATTACTGTAATCTGATTACTTTTTCCCAAAAATAGTAATCTAACGCGTTAATCTTTACAAGCCAGTAATCTGATTGCAGTTACTTGTCCAAGTGGCTGTGCGTTACTATTTCGTTACTATCCCATAATGCAGGCAGAATGCAGTATTTTCTTTAGTTTTCGACAGTCAAAAATACATTTTGAGCTGTTTTTCTTGCATTGGGAGTGACGTCACATGTCACGTTTTCAAAGCATGTCTGAGAACGCAACCTCACGTGTTGTACCATGCTGGTGGGCGGTGGCTGTTATTATCAGGCTTACCAAAACATAGCGAGCTAGCCTACCACTACAATGGTGCAGGGAGACACTGGTAACGCTTTCTTGCACTGGAAGTTCAGTCACTACATCACGTTTGTGTCAGCTAAGCCGGGTGAAAAAAACATTCACTATGCGGAGGAAACAAAATACTGTCTACCGCTAAAAACAGCACATCCAATTGCATTGAAAGCATCTGGAATCACAACACGGCACGACCAAACTGATAGAAAAAAGCCCAAAGCCGAAGCTTCAACTTCTACAGGACTCGGAGGTCCACCAGCCAAACAGCAAAAGCTGGATTTCAATAAAAAACCACCCCGTAAGTGAGCGAGAGCTGAAGAGAATGGTCGGGACTGGAGATATGTTGTAGAAGAAATGTTACCTCTGTGCACCAAGGTGGGAGTCACTTGCTTCAAAGATACAGAATACCAGTTCCTGCATGAGTACTGCACCACCATGAAGCCTCTGACTGTAGCACTGGACATTTTACAAGGTGACTGTCCATACCGAACTTTACTATTTTTACTTTACATTTTCTTGAAGTATACTGTTGCTGCTCAACAGTCAGGAGAGATTGTTGCTTTCCCTTTTGATTAATGTATATTTGATGGTGGCAGAGCAAAAGCTCTTATTTGCCAGATTTACAGTTAATTTGATGATGTTAAAGAGAGACTGATTGTATGTTTATAGAGAGACATTTATAAAAACAATTTAATAGTTAGTTGATATAATTGAATAGTTCAGCCTGCATTTGTTAGATGTTATACATTGGTTTTGTAAAACCACTGGCTAGCTGCTCTAATGCTGTGAGCATCAGAGACTGTTGCTTTACCATACTTGATGGTACAGAAGCTGAAGCACTAGTTTAACAATTTACGTTATGTGCAGAGAAACAAGTTAAAAACAATTTATGCACTTTCAATAAAGCGTTTGAAAAAAAAACTGTTGTAATTCATATGTTGTGGCAGCAGCAGGGACGACGACTTCGTAACATAGTTACTTTCAAAGTAACTAAGTTACTCTGATAATCAAGTAATCAGTAAAGTAACTAGATTACTTTTTAAAGGAGTAATCAGTAATCAGATTACTTTTACAAGTAATCTGTGGCAGCACTGCCCACCAGCTAAGTGACACTGTCGGTGATGAAAATGCCCTCTGGAATAGGCATGGGGCAAAGCCGAAAAATGTATCTATCCCTGGCAGAATTACAATGCCTGAAACGGCAAATATCAAGCGCCCAGAAAAAAACTCAGCAACTGGCTGGCCCTCTTTATCAACAAGCCAACCAGCTAAAATGGCTAATGTAGCTAATGCTAATGCAAAAATAGTGGAAAGGGACCCAGGCCTTGAACTGCGCCCTAAGAGAGGGAACCTCTCCCTGAGAGAGGGAGGTTTGGAACCTAGCCCTGAGAGAGGGAGGTTTGCCCTGAGAGAGGGAGGTTTGAAGGGTCAAAGTGACCTACCACTACTGCATGACCCAGGATTATCATCGGAGGACCTGACCCCCCGGCCATCAACCCCACGCCGCTCGGGAAGAACGAGGCGCCGTGGAACAGTGGATAAGCCACCACAGCTACTGGCTAATGATAAAGACACCAAAGCTTTTTTTTTATCCACTTTTTCTCCCATTTTTCTATTTTTCTCCCATCCCAATTTCGTATCATCCAATTCAACCCTCCCCTGTCACGAACGCTGTTTCTTGCCTCCCACAAGCCGGCTGCAATGTGGACTAAGTCATACATAGCACAAGTCCCCTCCGGTACTTGAGGTAACAGCAGTCGCATCTTTTCACCTGCGCAGCTCGATCTCTCAGTGTCGAGGAGTAACGCGCGGGAGGCTCACGCTGCCCCCGACACTTCCTGATTCTACTGCGCAGGCGCACCAACCGACTTGTAGGAGTCGCTTGTTCACAATGCCCGATCCCCACCCTTCAGTTTCCCTCCCCGTAATACGGCCAATGTGTATTACTGCGGACGACCAGCTAAACTGAAAACAATGTGGAGAGCTGGATTCGAACACGCGAATCCTAGCGTCTCCACACTGGTGGCGAGTGCCTTGCCCACTACACCACCTAGCCGCCCCAAAGACACCAAAGCTAATGAACAACAAGCTAATGGTAGGAAACGCCCTGGCCCTGAGGAAAAGAACAGGCAGCAGCACACTGACGAACAGGAAAACAAATTTGTACCAACGCTGATAATAGGTGATTCTGCTGTAGGCTATATCAACAAAAAGAGAAATACAAAGATATACTGCTACCCTGGTGGAACCGTTTGTGAAATAACAAAGCACATTCCAAAGATTCTATCGGAAAACACAACAGCCAGGAAATTAATCATCCACGTAGGAGCAAATGACATCTGCTGGAAAATGCTGGATTCCACAAACATTGAATCGCACATCAGTGGCCCCTTGCCAACAGTAGTCTAAATTGACTGAAAGATTCAGCAGACTTCTCCAGCTAAACAAATGGCTCTCAACTGCTTGTGTGCTACACAATGTCAATTACATTGCAAACTTCGACATGTTCTGGAGACGTGAACAGTTGTTCCAAAGGAATGGATTTTCTCTGAACAGATAGAGGAAAAATGTTCACTTCCCACATTTTCTACTCCATCGACAACGGCCTTGCAACAAGCTCTAAGACGGACAGTACAATAACACAACCTAACTCTGATGACGTCAAGACAATAGAATTGCTATCGGAGGACATACAGAGCAAGCTGATTGCTGAGGGGTCGGAACGACTGGATCGGATCGCGGAGGACATCCACAGGATTACAGCAGAACTAACAGCAGAACTAACAGCGCTCCCCCCCAGCTCCCCCTGTATCGACGTCAAGGCAGTATATCGGCGTTCACCATCTCCCCTCCCCCCAGCCTTTCCCCCCCTGTGTCACTCTCCCCCTCCCCCCTCCCTCTTGATCGGGAATCCCCCTCCCCATCAACAACCCTAAAATGCAGGGCGCCCCTCCCCCCCAGCCCCCCCCCATCTTTCCTCCCTTATGTCACTCTCCTCCTCGCCCCTCCCTCTTGCCATGTCATCACCAAATTACCAGGCACCCTTTCCCCCCTCTCCCTCCTCATCCCTGCCCTCCCCCCTCATCTCCCCCCACCTGCCTTTCACGCCAAAAATGGTCGAACTGGTAAATGCTGCTCGGATTTACAGCCAAGCATCTCCAAAACATCACAAAAGAACTATTACGCCATCTTTCCTCGAGAGCCTGCAACTGCAACTTCCGAAACGTCCACCACGCCCCCCACCTCGCACCCAAACTACTGCTATCAATTTGTTCCAATAACAAACCATGCTGTTCCTGTTCACACTACTATCAGACTCAAGAAGAAATGCCTGACACGTACTCTAACACTTAGCAACCTCAGACCCATCATCGCTCAGCCAAGGCCGGCCACACCCCCCATCACAAAATCACTGACAATGGCCCTTCTGAATGTTAGATCGTTGAGCAACAAATCTTTCTTAATCAATGATCTGATAACTGAAAAGAATTTGCGATGCATGTTCCTAGTCGAGACCTGGCTAAATGACATTACTGGTGCGACAACGCTGATAGAAGCCTGCCCTCCAAATTATAAGTATTATCAATCGGTCCGACAAAATAGAAAAGGGGGAGGGCTTGCTGCTATTTTATCTACATCGTTTGTATGTAATGACATTGACATGGGTGAATTTACATCATTTGAATATCTTGCTATTGAGCTCAAAGCTGAACTGTCTTAGCTCATCATCACATTGTACCGGCCACCAAAATACTCATCAATATTTCTGCAGGAATTCTCAGAGCTAATCTCAGTCGGTATCCTTAGATGTGAAAGATTAATCATACATGGAGATCTGAATATTCATATAAATAAGAAGAACGACCCCAAGGCTATTGAGCTTACGAACCTACTGGACAGCTTTGAGCTAATACAACATGTAAATGAACCCACTCACCAACATGGTAACACCCTAGACTTAGTGATGACAACAAGGCTGAACATTGAAGAAAGTATCAGTAATCGAATTACCTATATCTGACCATCACTGTGTATTCTTCAATGCCAACCTAAACTTAACAGAGACAAAAAAGGTAACCGTTGTAAAGCGAAGAGTAGTAGATGACATTGTGACGACCCCCACTCTACCTGCAAATGGGGAGTCTTCTGACTCAAAGAGCATGGTAGAGTGGGTAGGTCGTTACCCCAATTTGAAGCACCTATGTAGTGCAGAGAGCTGCCTGCAGCAACAGTATATATGTTTCCCCTGTCTAACCCCTCTGTCTGCTTTTCCCATCTGCTTTCTCCATCTGCTTTTCCCATCTACCAGGACAGGTTGTATCAGCCACCAAGCGAACCAACTTGGGATACTCTGTCCATTCTGATATACACATTCATTGTTTATGTCATTATGCTTTTGTTTGTTTAATCGATTATTGTTTTTAGATAGGATTAAATAAATTATTTGTTAACTTGGCATCACGTTTGGACAACCAATATTTGATAAACCTCTGGTTTGTCATATATGGGCACTCGATCCGTTTGTAGGACCTTTTGTGGTATTTAGACGTTGGCTTTGTTTGTAATTTGGCCTAGTGTGGTTAATTGGTATTTGTGCTTGGTGATTTTGCTGGCATTTGGAATTTGACTGGCATTTGTGGTAGGGTTCCTGTTGGGACAATTTGTTTGAGCTCTGTCTTAGTATAGAAGGGCTAATTAGGGAAAGTAATTAGACTACTTATTTGGACTAGTGTCTGTGACCTGAGATTTGCAGCTAGTATTTGTAGCCTGTTGGCAAGAATTTGTTTGTAGCCTAATTATTTGTATGCCAGTGTTAGGGAGTAAGCACATGTGATTTGGTCTTTGTTCTTGGGGGCGTTTGTTGTTTGGATTTGGGGGAAAGTAGCAGTTTGTTTGTGCAGATTTCTTGTGGTAGAGATTTGTTACTTTGTTTTGTTTGTTTGTTATTGCTTGTGTTGAGGCTTTGGAGTTTGATACCTTAATGACAGTCTGTGTGTTTTGGGAACCATTAATCCCCAGGTAGGCAAAGATGGCTGGTTTCCAATAGGGGGACTTGTCTTGGTATTTTCTTTTTTAGGCGGCTACAAACGTGGGTAGACACAGGTACTGGCATTGGCGCTTGTGTCCTCTCGGGAGCACGTCTCTGGCTCAGAGGAGTGGCTGTATAACAGGTACTTCTTCTGCCCAGAGAGTTCCAGTGCATGAGTACCCCCTGCATGTAGTAGCACGAAGATTGAGGTTTTGAGGTAGTTAGTTAGTTAGGCTCTGTAGTTAGTCAGGGTGGGGAGGTTTCATTTGACTGTTTGTTTTTTCTTGGTATTCACGCTTCATTGTCCCAGCATAGGTTTTGTTTGTTTGTAGGCCAACAGTGACGTATGGCACTTTGTTTGAGTGTGGCACACTTTGTTTAGGCCAATAGTGCACTATGGCACTCAGTTTTGAGCGGCAGAAGGAACTTCTGCTACTACGGCACAGACAAGAGTTCGCTTTGGAAGAGATTAAGCAAAAGGCTGAGCTTGCCAAAATAGATCTGCAAGAGGCAAAGCACAGACAAGAGTTCGCTTTGGAGGAGATTAAGCAAAAGGCTGAGCTTGCCAAAATAGATCTGCTGCATAGGGAGCTAGATTTGTTTTTTTCTCCTCGGCCAACGTTGTCTGTGTTCCCTGTTCCTGTACGTAACGTTTCTCTCGTTTCAGGTTTGGGGAGTGGTGATGTGCAGAGTAGTGATGTGACGATTCATCGATTTGCATCGGTGCGCCGGCATAAACGTTCACGATGCGAGTGTACCGGTGGAATAAGTCCGCATCGGCTAAATTTCAGGCTGAACTCGCGATGCATCTTGTTGTAGCGTCTTTGCATCGGTCAAAACCGATGCATTCATATAATTTCCTCTCATCCACTTGTTGAAAAAATTATTCTTTTCACTGTCTGTGGGTGGATCATATGAGCCTCGGTTCCAAACGAAGACCCTCCATCTTTGATCCCGTTACCGAACGCATATTTCAGCCTGGAATAATGGGATTTATGATTAGCCAATGGACATATCGATCTACCAGATTCCGATGACTAATGACGAAATGCTGCCGGCGATCACATGGCCTGACGGTAGGATACTATTCCCCCAAATTACAGCTGGATTGGACATTGTTTTAAAACCTAACGTGATCAATCACTGACATTGGCTACCTGAACGCACACTGTATTGCTAATCAATAATACTAATCGGCGTTCCCCGCCGCCCCCATTTCATCCATAGATGCTCTGTAATAGTCCGGATGCTACGCAGTTTGTTTTATTTCATTCGTATATATACAGCAGAAATGGCGTTTGATATAACGGCGCCAACGTTTAGCCTATTATCTAGCTCCCGGGAAAAAAGACGAGACGAAAAGTGCGATAAACCTTATATTCACGACGCTATAAAATGACAACCAACCGATGGATTTTTATTTTCTTTAAGCCATTATGAAGGCACGGTTTATGCACTCAAGTGACAATGAGAATGGACAGATAGCAATACTATAAGTTATATATATATAGCTCTTAGAAAGTACATCGGTTTGTAAACAAACCTCTGGCCTATAAATTGGCGCAAGACTGTGGTCGCCAAAGTGTTAATTCTCTCTCTCTCTCTCTCTCTCTCCAAACGTTATAATATAAATACTAATTGGATAGTTGATAAACATTTAATTTCATTATCTGAAATATTATAAAATCATTAAGTCTGCTATAAGCCATTATCCCTTTGTGTATGATTATTATTGTCTCACAGTAGTGTGTATATACATCGTGTGTGTGTGTTTTTAGCTAAAGTGGATAGAAAAGACAGTACTATGCAAAAGTCTTCTTAGGCACCCAAGAGTTTTTATATAAATTGTCTTACAGTAGATTATTAAATTTTTAATAATAATATAAGCTGCATATAAGGAATACAACCAAATCCTATGTCATACCATAAAATGTTATCATTATTTTGCATCGTGTTGAATCGCATCGTATCGCCCCGAATCGCATTATGTTGAATCAAATCGTATCGTATCGTATCTCAACAGGGGGTGAATCGTATAGCATCGCATCGCCCGGTGCTTCGTTGGCACCGTATCGAGATGCGCATCGCATCGGCCTCAGTGATGGAGATGCACATCCCTAGTGCAGAGAGGTGTGCGTGCTGAGTTGCCGGTTGATGGTGTGGACATCAAACTGGGTAACAATCTTGCCGGGGTGTGGGCCGACGGGCCTCTCCCAAGTGTAGTCACCCAAGACTCTCTTAGTCCAGACTCACAAGACTCTCCTAGTCCTATGTTTGATGACATATCAGATGTTGTCATTGAGCATCCAGCCTGTGCCGTGACACGGGCAATGACAGCAACGTGTGATGCGCAGGGGGCTACCCAAGGCGCGGATGTTGAAGCTTTGGTTCTGCCTGCGAAAATGTCAGTCCGTGTCACATACTGATTTGGCTACAGAGGTGGAAATTGATCCGGCTTTGGAAACGCTGTTAGATACAGCCATGCCGTTTGGAAGAATTGATGAGATGATGATGATGATGAATGATTTTATTTCAGTCTTCTTTTACAAAGCATAGTAGTAGAATATTAAAAAAAAAAAAAAAAATGACCGAAAAGGTGTAGGCTGAAGCCGAGGCTTATAATTGCCTACCCTTTTTTACATTACATTATTTACACACAAAAAATAATACAAAAAAGAAACATAATTCAGTAAATCATTTTGCAAAAACAAAAGGTTACAAAAGTTTCATAGTTTTATGTACAAAACATATACACACTTTATTTATATATATATATATATATTATATATCTCTTTTTTTCTTTTTCTCCTATTGTGCATACTGCTTAGTATACATACATACATGATATTCCTATTGTAGATATAGCTAACTGTTTTGGAACCTGTTCCTTCTTCTTTTCATGTCTATTGTCAGCTTAAACTGAACAGTGGTTTCTCTCCTGTATGAGTTCTCATGTGTGTCTTCAGATTTACACACACACAACACACCGATAGACATATTGTAACAGAATATACCCATTTTGCATTTTTTTTTTTTTTATTTAACATCAACACAACCAAATTAAATCAACATAAATAAACCCATTTTGTCTATCTATCAGTCGAACTACATATTTAGGTTTATTCATTTACACACACACACACACACCCACACACACACTTATATAATGTATTATACTTCTATATACTATCTAATTTCTATTTTATTATAATATAACTAAATCATATAACTAAATCATACTATTTATTCTACACCATATTGGTACAGTATTATACAATATTTTAATATATTATTATTCTATGTTACGCTGCTATATACTATATTACTATACTCATACTGGCCTACACTACAACTCTATGCTACGTCATCCTGACACGCTAAACTGCAATATTATACTAAACTGTGCTATACTGTCTATGTATCTTTTCTTTGCACAACCTTTTGAAGTGAAATATATTATTGGAACTCTTTTCATCGTTCTGCAAGGAGTTCCATAGTTTGATACCTATAACTGAGGTGCACCTTTGTTTTAAGGTTGTTCGTGCAAATTGGTGTTTAAAATTTAATTTCCTTCTGCTGTCATCTGGACAGGGAACGAACAACCTCTGTATATTTGCTGGTAATACTCTGCATTTTGCTCTAAACAAAACTAATAAAGTCTGTATTTCAGCTAACTCTTTAAGTTTCAATAGTCTGGATTTAATAAATAATTCGTTGGTATGTTCTCTTGAATCTACATTGTGAACTATTCTTACTGCTCTCTTCTGTAATATAAATAATGGCTTTATGTTGCTTTCATACGTGTTACCCCACACTTCCACACAGTAACTCAAATATGGTAAGATGAGTGAACAATATAATATTCGCATAGAATTATAATCAAGCACATTCTTTGCCTTGTTCAAAACAAAAACACTCTTGGCTACCTTATTTTTTATGTACATTATATGTGGCTTCCATGTCAATTTCTCATCCAACATAACACCCAAAATTTTTAACTCAGATACTCTTTCAATATTAACTCCGTCAATACATAATGCCACATTGTCCTTCTTTCGATTAGTAAATATCATAAATTTCGTTTTTTCCAAATTTAGGGATAGCTTATTGTTATCAAACCATATCTTAAGTTTACACATTTCATTTACAATGTCATCTGCTAATTTTTTAAGGTATTTTCCTGAACTGAAGAAATTTGTATCGTCAGCAAATAAAACAAATTTCAATATGTTTGACACTTCACATATATCATTAATATATCAAATAAAAAGTTTGGGCCCCAGGACCGAACCTTGAGGGACACCACATTCAATATTCATACATTCAGATGTGTAACCAGAGAGTTGTACATATTGTTGTCTATTTTCAAGATAGCTACTTAACCAGTTCATCGCCACCCCTCTCACACCGTATGTTTGTAATTTAGAAATTAAAATGTGATGATCTATCGTATCAAATGCTTTTTTTAAGTCAATAAACACCCCTATTGTGTAATTCCTCTCATCTACTGCTGTGGTTATTTCTTCATATATATTCATTAAGGCTAAGGCTGTTGATCGATTTGCCCTGAATCCATACTGACTCTCACTCAGCAGGTTATTCTTTTCAATAAAACTATCTAATTTATGAGCAAACACTTTTTCAAGAATCTTGGAAAATTGTGAAAGCAAAGACACTGGTCTGTAGTTGGTAAATCTGTGTTTGTCCCCAGATTTAAATAGAGGAATAACCTTTGCTATTTTCATTCTGTCTGGAAAGGTGCCTGTTTGAAAGGAAAGATTAAAAACATGACACAGGGGGTTAATTATACAATCAATGGTCTTCTTCACAATTATCATGTCAATTCCATCACTGTCAGTTGATGTTTTATTTTTTGAATTGAATGCTATTTCTATAATTTGTCTTTCACTCACATGTCCTAGAAACATAGACTGCAACACTTTACTTTCCCCTGTCCAGTCTTTATTTGCTTTCCCTTCATTATGACTTTGGATATTCTTAGCAAGGTTTGGGCCTACATTTACAAAAAATGAATTAAATTCATTTACCACTTCATTCACGTTTTTAATAACCGTATTGTTGTCATTAATGAAGTAATTGGGTAAATCTGCAGATACAGCTTTGCTTCCAATGACATTTCGTAAAATCTTCCAAGTTTCTTTGATATTATTTATATTTTCCTTTAAGACATTATTATAGTGTTCTTTCTTTGCATTTCTAATTATAGTAGTTAATTTATTTTTGTAAGCTTTATATTGATTTTCAGCCTTTTTTGTTCTTAATTTGATAAAATCTCTATAGAGTTTGTTTTTCTTTTTACTTGCATTTTGTAAACCCTTTGTCATCCAGGGTTTTATTTTATAATTACATTTTTGCTTCCGTACTACCATTGGACAGTGTTCTTCATACAGCGACAAGTAAATGTCCAAAAATGCCTCATATGCAGCATTTACTTCTTCCACATAAACCCCTTTCCACTCCTCATTAACCAGATCATTCCTGAACTTGGCTATTGTGTCATCAGTTCTTACCCTTGTGTATCTAAGGGAGTTTTCTTCCTTCTTTGTCTTAAATTGACAGTCATATATTACAAATATAGGTAAGTGGTCACTAATATCATTTATCACAAGTCCGCTTTTAATATTGTTCTCCAAAGTGTTTATAAAAATATTGTCAATTAATGTAGCACAAGTTGAGGTTACTCTACTGGGTTTTGTGATCAGTGGGTAGAACCCTCTGCCGTATAGAGCATCCACAAAATCTGACGTGCAGTGATTAGATTGCTTTAAGAGATCAATGTTAAAGTCTCCACAAATCAGACATGTTTTGCTCTCATTTAACCCATTCAATAACTCTTCCAAACTGTCTTTAAATGATTCTATGCTTGACCCTGGTGTTCTGTATACACAAGTAACAACAATATTCTTCACCTTATCCATTTCAATTTCCACAGTTATACCTTCCATTAAGTCATCGATTACTATACTTTGCACTTGTTTACATTTCAAGTCACTGTCCACATACAGGGCCACGCCCCCTCCCCTTTTGTTGTTTCTATCCAGGTGATACAGCTCATAACCCTCCAAGTGAAAATCAGCACAATTCTCCTGCTTTAACCACGTTTCAGATAATGCTATAACTGAAAATCTATTATTAAATGTTTTTAAGTATTCATTAATCTTGGTGAAATTCGCATGAAGGCTTCTACAATTTAGGTGTATCAACGAAAACCTATTTTCTGGTTTAACAATGTCATTAAGCTGTTCATCTGTATAATATTTACAGGTATTATTAATTGCATTAAACACATGGGTCTCAGGATCAACATCATATTCAAAATCATATATTTCTTCCGTATCCGACATTGTGGTTATGTACTTGATTTCCGGGCTCCAGTGAGCCTACTTCTTTAAAGTCACCCATGTATGTATCTCCAAATACAATTCCACCCAAGTTGACCATACCATACAGCTGGCCAACATGAGCCCTTGGCTGCCCAAGACACATCTCCATAGTCCATGCTGTAGTTGTCCACAATGCCTCTCCACAAAAGTAGTCCATGCCATAACTGTCCGTGGAAAACATATACACACCCAGATCCAAAATTGAAAACAATAGTCCATGATTGTCCATAGTCGAGCAAAAAGTAATTCAAGTTCTCTCTTTCAGTCTGTAGTATCCATGCATTCAACATGCGGTAGGAAACAGAATCCCAGTCCAAAAAAAGAAAATGGAATCCCAATAGACAGTATCGATAAAAAATTATCCATGATATCTCTTTCAGACCATAGGTTCTATGCCAACCAAAGAATGCCATAAAGTTGAAAATGAAAAAGCCAAAAAAACAAAGAACAAAAAAAACATAAAAAAACATATCTTCCACATGTCCAGACAGAAAACATCTTGGCCATACAGGCCTACCAGAAAAAACTCAATATGTTGACTGTATGAAAAAAAATAAAATAATAATAATTATTATATATATATATATTTTTTTTTTACCTTTTGGGGGGGGGGGGGGGGGGGGGGGGGCTCGCGTTTAAATCTCGCACAGGGCCTCGCATTTCTCCCAGGCGGCCCTGTACCAGGGTATTTAGTGATCCCGACGGTATTGAAAATCAATACCGTCAAAATAAGGTAAACAGCATGAATGAAATCAAAGTCATCGGTCCCAAAAAAAATATATATTTAGGCATTGTCACTTGTATTGCTCCAGATCATTCAGATTTCGTACCGCAACCACCCTGGCTTGCTCTGGTGGTCCGTTTAACTTTATAAATACTTTTCCATTTCTTGACCAGGTTGCTTGAATCTTGTTTTGCTTTCTGAGGGCACGGCCATACCAAGCTATTTCAGAATTCTTCTTTGTTAGGTGCTCGTTTATATACACTCCAGTATCTCTAAGGTTTTTGGATTGTCTCAACACTTCCACCTTATGCTTTCGATTTGCAAGCTTGACAACAATCGTGGTCTTGGTGTTTTTTTTGTCCTTGCTTGGGAGAATGTGACAAGCCGAGATGTGCTGGCTCTCTAAGGGAATGTTCTTACTTTTCATGTATTGAACCACTTGCTGCTCTACTGTATACAGTTCCTCAGGTGGTGCATCCTCACCTTGTCGGTCACCGGCTGTTGCTCTGGCATAGCTGCGATGTTTGATTTCCAGCCCAGTGATGATAAGGTCATCAGCACGAGAGTACTGCTCCAAGTCGTCAATCCTTTGTTCCATCAGTTCGATCTTCTGGTCCCTTTGGTTGATTGTGGCCTTCAACTCACGAACCTCCTTCATTAGTTTCATGATGTCACCTTGTTGTTTTACCACTTTGCTGATCTCCTCAGACATAAAATTTAGTGATTTTTTAAATTCTTCAAATTCCTCTGCCAGTTTTTTGATCGTCATAAGTCATCTTTGCTCCAGCCGGTCACAAGTAGACAAAGAAAAAGGCTTAATGAGATGCTACTATGTTTCAAACCACCATGTGCTGCTCTCAGGCCTTTAACAATGTCCTTGTTCAAAATACACCAACTTGCAAAGATTTACCCAAAAACTGGAAATAAACATTACTTTGCCATCAGTGGTGATTTAATTCTGTATGGATGGCACTGTATTTTGGTGATTTCTAAAGGATTGTAAAGTATTTCAGGAAACCCTGAGCAGAGGAAAGGTAGTGGCGGCCATCTTGCTTTCCAAATTTCAAGGGAAAACTCGCGATGCATCTTGTTGTAGCGTCTTTGCATCGGTCAAAACCGATGCATTCATATAATTTCCTCTCATCCACTTCTTGAAAAAAATTATTCTTTTCACTGTCTGTGGGTGGATCATATGAGCCTCGGTTCCAAACGAAGACCCTCCATCTTTGATCCCGTTACCGAACGCATATTTCAGCCTGGAATAATGGGATTTATGATTAGCCAATGGACATATCGATCTACCAGATTCCGATGACTAATGACGAAATGCTGCCGGCGATCACATGGCCTGACGGTAGGATACTATTCCCCCAAATTACAGCTGGATTGGACATTGTTTTAAAACCTAACGTGATCAATCACTGACATTGGCTACCTGAACGCACACTGTATTGCTAATCAATAATACTAATCGGCGTTCCCCGCCGCCCCCATTTCATCCATAGATGCTCTGTAATAGTCCGGATGCTACGCAGTTTGTTTTATTTCATTCGTATATATACAGCAGAAATGGCGTTTGATATAACGGCGCCAACGTTTAGCCTATTATCTAGCTCCCGGGAAAAAAGACGAGACGAAAAGTGCGATAAACCTTATATTCACGACGCTATAAAATGACAACCAACCGATGGATTTTTATTTTCTTTAAGCCATTATGAAGGCACGGTTTATGCACTCAAGTGACAATGAGAATGGACAGATAGCAATACTATAAGTTATATATATATAGCTCTTAGAAAGTACATCGGTTTGTAAACAAACCTCTGGCCTATAAATTGGCGCAAGACTGTGGTCGCCAAAGTGTTAATTCTCTCTCTCTCTCTCTCTCCAAACGTTATAATATAAATACTAATTGGATAGTTGATAAACATTTAATTTCATTATCTGAAATATTATAAAATCATTAAGTCTGCTATAAGCCATTATCCCTTTGTGTATGATTATTATTGTCTCACAGTAGTGTGTATATACATCGTGTGTGTGTGTTTTTAGCTAAAGTGGATAGAAAAGACAGTACTATGCAAAAGTCTTCTTAGGCACCCAAGAGTTTTTATATAAATTGTCTTACAGTAGATTATAAAATTTTTAATAATAATATAAGCTGCATATAAGGAATACAACCAAATCCTATGTCATACCATAAAATGTTATCATTATTTTGCATCGTGTTGAATCGCATCGTATCGCCCCGAATCGCATTATGTTGAATCAAATCGTATCGTATCGTATCTCAACAGGGGGTGAATCGTATAGCATCGCATCGCCCGGTGCTTCGTTGGCACCGTATCGAGATGCGCATCGCATCGGCCTCAGTGATGGAGATGCACATCCCTAGTGCAGAGAGGTGTGCGTGCTGAGTTGCCGGTTGATGGTGTGGACATCAAACTGGGTAACAATCTTGCCGGGGTGTGGGCCGACGGGCCTCTCCCAAGTGTAGTCACCCAAGACTCTCTTAGTCCAGACTCACAAGACTCTCCTAGTCCTATGTTTGATGACATATCAGATGTTGTCATTGAGCATCCAGCCTGTGCCGTGACACGGGCAATGACAGCAACGTGTGATGCGCAGGGGGCTACCCAAGGCGCGGATGTTGAAGCTTTGGTTCTGCCTGCGAAAATGTCAGTCCGTGTCACATACTGATTTGGCTACAGAGGTGGAAATTGATCCGGCTTTGGAAACGCTGTTAGATACAGCCATGCCGTTTGGAAGAATTGATGAGACAAATGTTATTGCCAAAGGCAAGCAGGCGGTAACGTTTCATGTGGACCTCCTAACGCCCACCAACTTTTTCCCATCTAAAGGGGGGGGGGGGGATAATGGGGACTACAATAATGTTTCTCTCTGTTCCACTTCTCCAGTACCCGTTCCTGAGAAGGGACTGCCATGGCTCCTACTGGCTTCCAGAGGTCGCCCAGGAGATCACAGGGTTTAGCCCTAATGACCTGAGGTTTGGTGAGAAAGTTGGTGGTCCCATGACTATTCAGAGTGAGATGGTTGAGAAGGAGAAAATGAAATCGGGAAAAAAGAGAAAGAAAAAGAGAATTGGAAAGAGAGAAAAAAAAAAAAAAAGATGATAAACTCTTTATGGTCATTGTGCTGAGATAAATAAGGTGGTTGTGCCCGCAACTTTTCAGCACCTGATGACATGCGTCTGGGCATGGTTGACCATTTAAGTTTAAATGGTAGAGTGACCTGATAGGGTTGACTACTCCATTGTTTTGAAGTACATTTCATCTTTTAACATCCTGTGTTCTTCTCGTCTCGTTTGTTCCCCAATCCCTTCTGTCTCTTGCTCTCTTAATTTGCTTCTTAGGATCCACGGTTGCTGAGAGCGGAGGCAGGAGGGTGAGGGGAAAGGGTGACCGGTCAGCAGGGGTGTTGGAGATGATGTGTCTGAAATTGTGTTGCTTTGTTTGATTTGATGGTGTTTCATTGTGTGATGTATTATCCCTTTACATGTTGGCCTTAATTCATTGACTGCTGTATAAGAATAGGACTCATTTTGATAATACACGAAGAGGCCTAAACTCTTAAACCAAGTGGATAATGTAGAATTCCCTATGTGGGGTATCCATGATAGTTTGGTTGGAAACACCATTTAGCTCTGTAGATAAAAATATCCCTTTTTGGCCCATGTGTTTGATTGTAGACTTTTGTGCTTTGAAATTTGTATTTGTGTGTGCTCCTCTTGTTTTGCCTGGTTTGTCTGTTCCCCACTCCCTACGGTCTCCTGCTCTCTTGAACTGCTTCCTAGGGCCCTATGTTGCTGAGAGCGGAGGCAGGATGGTGAGGGGAATGGGTGAAGGGTAAAACTATGTTGATTTTGATTTGAATTTGGGAAAAAGTATTGTTACATTTGGGATTTGGGTTAGCTTGTTTGTAAATAAGAATGTAATTTGGTAATAGGGTAGAACCCTTTTCTTTAGGGGGAGGGTGTGACGACCCCCACTCTACCTGCAAATGGGGAGTCTTCGGATTCAAAGAGCATGGTAGAGTGGGTAGGTCGTTACCCCAATTTGAAGCACCTGTGTAGTGCAGAGAGCTGCCTGCAGCAACAGTATATATGTTTCCCCTGTCTAACCCCTCTGTCTGCTTTCCCCATCTGCTTTCCCATCTACCAGGACAGGTTGTATCAGCCACCAAGCGAACCAACTTGGGATCCTTTGTCCATTCTGATATACACATTCATTGTTTATGTCATTATGCTTTTGTTGTTTAATTCGATTATTGTTCGTTTAGATAGGATTAAATAAATTCTTTGTTAACTTGGTATCACGTGTGGACTCCCTATTTTATAAACCTCTGGTTCGTCATAACATCGCAGAAGAGAAGTTCTCAAACATCATGAGACAAACTGAACCAACCAGCCTGGACTGTTCTTTAAACTGCATGGTTGACATTAGGCTTATGCGGTATAATTTTTTTCATACATAATACATACATATAATTTTTAATACATAATACCCCGGTATACGGTATATGACAGTATGACTTTAATTTTCATCAGCGGGGGGGGGGGGGGGGGGGGGGGGGGGGGCACGGGGCAACCCGTGTTACCAAGTAAACAAATCACGGAACGATGGCCAGTTAGCCCGCAGCATCCTAGTGCTAGTAACGTTAGCTCTCAGAACGGTAGCAGTTAGCCCGCAGCATCCTAGTGCTAGTAACGTTAGCTCTCAGAACGGTAGCAGTTAGCCTGCAGCATCCTAGTGCTACTATCGTTAGCTCTCAGAACGGTAGCAGTTCGCCCGCAGCATCCTAGTGCTAGTAACGTTAGCTCTCAGAATGGTAGCAGTTAGCCCGCAGCATCCTAGTGCTAGTAACGTTAGCTCTCAGAACGGTAGCAGTTAGCCCGTAGCATCCTAGTGCTAGTAACGTTAGCTCTCAGAACGGTAGCAGTTAGCCCGCAGCATCCTAATGCTAGTAACGTTAGCTCTCAGAACGGTAGCAGTTCGCCGCAGCATCCTAGTGCTAGTAACGTTAGCTCTCAGAACGGTAGCAGTTAGCCCGCAGCATCCTAGTGCTAGTAACGTTAGCTCTCAGAACGGTAGCAGTTAGCCCACAGCATCCTAGTGCTAGTAACGCTAGCTCTCAGAACGGTAGCAGTTCGCCGCAGCATCCTAGTGCTAGTAACGTTAGCTCTCAGAACGGTAGCAGTTAGCCCGCAGCATCCTAGTACTGCTAACGTTAGTTCTCAGAGCGGTAGCAGTTAGCCCGCAGCATCCTAGTACTGCTAACGTTAGCTCTCAGAACGGTAGCAGTTAGCCCGCAGCATCCTAGTACTGCTAACGTTAGCTCTCAGAACAGTAGCAGTTAGCCTGCAGCATCCTAGTACTGCTAACGTTAGCTCTCAGAACGGTAACAGTTCGCCCGCAGCATCCTAGTACTGCTAGCTCTCAGAACAGTAGCCACTAGCCAGTTAGCCCACAGCACCAGCAACGGTAAGCGTGTCTCATTTAATTTCCACCACTGAAGCGGGTTTTCCCCTATCGATTGCGTCCTCCTGTGTGTAGACAACCAGCTCTGTGTGTGCTCGCTCCACTACAGTGAGGACTGGTCTCGCCCTCTGCTGGCGCGTGCTGTGTGTGCACTACAACCAATGCCGTCCCTGTCAAAACTCCGTTTCAGTGTAATAGAAACTGAAACGCATCTGTGATTTTGACGGTATTGATTTTCAATACCGTCGGGATTTCTAAATACCCTGGTATACCGTAATACCGTCATACCGCCCAAGCCTAGTTGACATGGTCAACAACACCCTATCCAGGGCTGTACGCTAAGCTTTTTCACTAGGGGCACACTTGCCCCTAAATGAGAAATTTAGGGGCAAAAAATATTTTTTAGGGGCAAATTTTTAAATAACAATTTACCATTATTTATATCGATTGTTTTTTATTTAAAAAAAAAAAAAGAAAAAAAATTATTTTATATAATTGTTTTTTTAAATAAAATATATATATTATTATAATTAATCATACTTGTAGTTGTATTATCTTCGAGACATGGCCACCACGCAACAAGTCTAAATGCTCGCTATATGCAACCAGCTCCACTGTCTGTGTGTACTCGAGTAGCCTCCAGCTACGGCCAGGATTCCCCGGAGCTGCAGCTGGACCCTATACTGTAGCCTCCAGCTACGGCCAGGATTCTCCGGCGCTGCAGCTGGACCCTATTGACTATATTCAGCGTGCCCTCAGCTCGAATACGCATCGACTCAGTGTTATAACTAGACATTGATATCAGGAGCTATCTGAACTATTTAGTTTAATGGGACGTTTCGTTTTGAACAGTAAGCTAACGCGAGCTATCATGCACTACTAGACTTACTGGAGCATTTGTTGATAGCTATCAGTAGCTAGCCGGCTGGCAGGCTCACCGAGGGAGGAGGAGCAGCAGACGCCGCAGCTCTCTCCGTGTGTCTGAGTTCAGTTCAGTTCGGCTCACTATAGGAGGTTGAACGCGTCGGAAATATGAAGCAATACTAACGTTACTTTTCTTCATAGCTAAATCAGACAGTCAGCCAGTCTATCAGAGTGAGTGCTCAGTCGATTGTTCCCGCTGATCATACCTGCTGAGTGCTCACTGCTCAGCTCGCGTGAGTGACGGCATCGCGTCATCACACGCCTTGGATAATTTAGGAGTGAAATGCGAATGCAAGGCTTGAAAGCACTACTCGCAAGCCCGCCCCCAGATAATATTTACCAATCGCAACGGCCAATTAAAGGGGCAATTCGCGACGAGATCATCGCAGTGTACAGCCCTGCTATCGTGACAAAATCTCCCCATGGTTAAATAATAGCAGTGTTGGTCAGACAAAGAGAATCTGTAGAGCTGCTGAATGAAAATGGAGGAAAACCAAGCTCACGGTCCACTGCGATATATATAAGGAAGCCATGACTGCTGTTACGGACGGTGTCCTTATGTATGTATATAGAGGGAGTAATGTATGTTATCTGTTGTATATATAGGCATGTTTTGTTTGTTGTTGTCTTGTCTCCCTCTTGTGTCTACATATCCCCATTCTCAGGTGTCTCCCAGTCCCAGTTGCAGCAGCAGCTGGTCAATCAGCCACTCACCCCAGTGCAGCAGCAGGTGAAGCTGATTCTGCAATCAACATCCACTCTCCCTTCATATACCCATTTTGTTTCAGTGTTAGAGAGCTCCCTGGTTCGTTTGGTTGTGGTGTGGTAACTATACTTGGTCTGTGTGTTGTGGTAATTATACTTGGTCTGTGTCTGTGTGGGAGCTCATCTTTGTGTGTCTTTGGTATAGAGCTGGTGAAGGCTCTGGCACTTTGTGCTGTCAGTTAGTTTAGGACTTTAGTATAGTTTTGTGCTGTTTGTGTGCTGTATAGAGCTGTGGGCTGTTTGGCATTAGTTTGGTATTTGTACATTTCTGTTTTGTTTCTAACGTGTATATTTATTCCTCGTCACCCAGCCTGTGGTGATTGTTTTTCTTGTTTATTAATCTTTTGTTTTGCACACATGGACATTGAGGACAGGAAGATACCCTGGGTCTACATTTTGCATCACGTAGGTGACCTACTGTTAAAGACACCAGCTTTAGAAGTGAGCACCACAACCTGTACTTTTTGGCGTCCACGCCTGTAGGGGGGGGGGGGTGGGCTTTTATTTCTTTTTGATATTTCATTTGGTGCTCACTGGTAAGTCCTCCTTGCTCTGTGTTGCTGACTTGAATTTTGTGAAATAAATATTATTATTTTGCAAATTGTCTCTTGCGTTTTGTGTCACTGCACACTCACCTACCCTGTCTGTGGCCTTGTGTTGCGTCTCCCCACTGGGGTACGTAACATAAATGGGGGCTCGTTAGTGGGCAACAGACAGTTGGTGTTGGTGTGCGGTGGGCACGTTAGATAGGTTGGTTTTTGGTAGTAATTTGATCTGTGTATGTTTGCGCTGGTGTCTCTTTGTAGACATGACGTCTTTTAGTGTGGAGGGGTTTCTGAGTGATCCCTCAGTTGATAATTTGGATCAGTGTAGGAAGGAGGATCTATGTGCTATCGCCTCACATTTTCAGGTCAGCCTTGCTAAGGTTTGGCGAAGGCTGACCTGAGAGAGGAGGTGGTACGCATTTTGGTGTATAGGAAGGGGCGGGGGGCGTCTTTTATTTCTTCCCCTCAGTCTAACTCAGACACGGAGCATGAGGGGGTAGAGGGGGCGGTGGTGGACCCGGTTACAGACGGGGTAAAGGACGATAAGCCTCCCCTTTCGGGTGTCACGTCTCCAGTGCCCGGTCATGCTTCACCTTTCCCTGGGGGGGGGGGGGGGGTACTGAGGAGGCCAGTCTTCAGTTAAGTTTGGCACGGTTGCAATATGAGGAGAGGGAGAAGGAGAGGGAATACAGGTTAGCTATTAGAAAAATGGAGCTGGACACGGAGAACCGCCGGATGGAAATGGAGGTTAAAATGAAGCAACTGGAGCTCGAGGCTGCTAAGGCTGGGAGTCCTGCTCAACCCTCTTCCACGGCTGTGGGGGCTTATGATGTAAGTAGACTTATGTCTCTAGTATCTCAATTTCGGGAGGCGGAGGTAGACTCCTATTTTAATGCTTTTGAGCGAGTTGCTACCTCATTAAAGTGGCCTAAAGAGGTCTGGGCTCTATTGCTCCAATGTAAGCTCACTGGGAAAGCCCAGGAGATTTTGTCTGCCCTCCCTCTCAGCGACAGTTTGTCTTATGACATAATAAAGACGGCTGTACTTAGGGCCTATGAGTTAGTGCCAGAGGCGTTGTGCAGCTTTACTCCCGCTGCTGGGGTGAAGGTATGGACAGGATGCCACTCAGTTGTAAAACGGTTTTAATTCTTTTCTCCAACAGGTTACAAACCTTGAAACAAAACACACATTCAATCAATAACTACCACAATACTACTATCATTCTTAAAACAAATCGCTTACACACATTCACTCACCAGTCCTCACTCGTTTCCCTTCGCTGCTGTCAAATTCCCCGCAACTTCTTGTTTACTGTTTCACTGACACCACGTGACGTATCTCGACCAATTACAGCCCACTCCTCGCTACGTCCCTGGATCACATGTGAATGAATACACCTTCATTCACAACTTTAACCAAGCATACAGTGCCTCCATACATCCGAAATGACAATATAATTATAACCATAGCTCAACTACCACTAATCAACATTCACATAAACGCACAGCATAAAAAACAACACAAAAAAAAAACATTACTTATTTACAAACACAGACTAAAGTGCACCTAACCTCCACCACCACAATAGAAAGCTGCACACCTCCCACTTGGTATCCTGGTCTTTAGACCCAAGGAGACCACAACAGATAAACACTCTCCCTTGGTGGTGGACACAAGTCTGTTCAGAGTTGACTCAGGGAATGCTACTCCCTTTTTAGCTGCCAAACAAAGTTCTCGGAAGCGGCCCCAAGCTCCCATGCTTCGAGGACAGACCCTCTTTTTGAAGATGAAGAAATGCCCCTTCAAGGACAAAAATGTCACATGTTTATTTTGTTACAGCTTGAGTTTGAGATGTAATGTCTTCCATTTATTCTGTGAAACTGAAATCTCAGTTCCATTGCCAACAGGCTGTTGTAGTTTCCAGCTGCTCAGAGAGCTTCTGTGCTCATATTCCATTCTTCCCAACTCTGCTATTAGACCATTGTTCTCTTCAGCATGTTTCAGCCTTTCAATTGAGGCAGAATCCATGACATGGGCAATGGCTGCATCATTCTCCTTCAGCTGTTGACAGAGTCCAGCAAGTAATTCCTTTCTTTGACTTATTTGAACGTTGATGCAGTTGATTTGCTCATCTTTGGCTTGCAATTCATTGTGTAGACAATGATGTTTGTTAACTGCCTCTCTCACTTTATCTGACTCTTTATGGAACTGTACGTGGAGATGCTCCACTTTCCCCTTCAGGGCAGAGGCCCCTTCACACTCATCATGGTGGATCTTCTCTCTCTCCTCAAGACTGTACTCAGTCATTTGCAACTGTGCTGATACTTTATCCAATTCACTTTTTAAAGAATTAATCTCAGACTGATGACTTTCTTGTGACCGTTTCATCATAGTATGTAAAGAGGCCTTTTCTTCCTCTAATGCAACACATTTCTCAGCCATGGTTAGCGACAAAATTGACAAATCTTTATCAGCACACTCTTTGCTTGCATCAAGTGCTTGGCCTCCCACTCTGCTCTCTCTATGGTTCCACCTCGGATTCGCCACTTGTTCACCGCTCGGCGGACCCAGCTGATGGCCCCCCCACAGAGCTTGGCCAAGCTGCTGAACCTTACACACAGCCTCTCTGGCATTGGGCAACACCAGGGTTTCGAGCGCCAGACTCGAAACCTCACCAGATTGCTTGGGCTGACTTCTTTCACGCCTCCCACTTTGACCGGACTGAACCCATGGCTTGAGAGAGAAGCCTCCAGCGGGGAGGATCTCTTCCACTCCTCTCGTGACCTTGTCCAGTTTCTGAGCCCTTTTTCTTTTGGTGTTTACCAGCTCGCAGGAGATCTCCTCCACCGTGATCGCTTTTGCTCTCATAGAGTGTGCAAAATGAGTCTTAGAGTTGTGGATTGACATCTCCATCTCCTCAAACAGATCAGGGTGCGTTCCCCCCACAGTCTTCCCTAGCGGGCCGTCCCACAGCACCAGATCTCCCACTCTCTTCATCCGCTGTGGAGCAAGCCGACCCTCCCGGTGGCTGATCAAGAGCTCGATCTTCTCTGGCCGGACCAGCTCCTCCGTTTTGACTTCTGGGAAGAATCTTTTAAGCTGCTTCGGGCTGACGACTCTGCCTGCTCGGGCGATTTCATCCAGGCCATAACAGACTATCTGGTGGGGACTCCATGTGTCCTCTGAAATACGCATCCTGACCTTGAGCAGGTACCTTTCTGTCTTGACTCTCACTTTCATCCCACCAACTCCATGCACAACCAACGTTATCTTCTCCCCTCTCAGTCTGAGTCTTTTGGCAGCTTGGTGGGTTATGTAGTTGGTGTCGGACGCAAGGTCTACTAGGGTCCCAATAGTTTGCCCTCCGTTTGTCATGACCTCCATGATCATCATAAGCACAGGATGCTCCCTCAGGCCATTTTTTCCACGGAGACTACCACCCTTACTGCTTGTGCTCATTGACACTGTTGTTTGGTTGGTGAATGCCCTTAAAATCTGGTCCGCTGCTTCGGGGGAGACGTTAGCAAGTGCCTTCTGTTGCTCTTCTGAGAGTGTTCCTGTGTTTACGCCGCTTGTTTCCACCCTTTGCCTTCCCATTCTCCTCTCCTCTCCTTTTTGCCCTCCTTCTGCAGAGCACATGAGGTAGTGGTGGTCGGAGGTCTCTCCCTTTTGGCAGCACTTCCTGCAAAGGAACCTGTCGCTGCATTCTCCATCCCTCTGATGGGATGTCAAACATCTCTGGCAGGCTTCATTCCTTTCGACGACGTCTCTCTTCTCAGCCAGACAGGCTTCATTCCTTTCGACGACGTCTCTCTTCTCAGCCAGACTGAGCGCTTTGAACCTTTTGCAGAAGAACATTTTGCCTCCGTGCTCCTTATCTCCACACACGCTGCATTCTTCTCCAGTCGCAACCATTCCTGTTGCTCGTGTGAACGTCTTCCACTCTGGCTTGCTTGGCTTCTCGAACACTTCTGAGGGTCTTAGCTGCACCAACGCCTCAAGGACTACTTCTTCATTTTTTAAGAATTTTAGGAGAGCGTCAAAGTGGCCTTCAGGGGTGACATTGTTCACAGGTGCAGCTTTAAAGGTGAGCCAGCTCCTCAGCTCACATTCAGGCAGTTTGCTTTCAATAGCTTTGATAACAAGTGGATTCTTTATAGCTCCAATATTTCCTAAGTCTGTCAGGTCAGTAAGGGCCTTCTCAACAGCTTGGATGAGCTCTATTGTTTTTCTCGGCTGGTTACCTTTTGCCACCGGCAACTTCTCCAACTCTTCAATTATCTGAATGGCGATGGTGGTCTTATTCCCGAACCGGTTTTCAAGGACCCTAAACATATCATGAGCTGTGTCGTAGCTTGAAAGCCTAACGCCATTGATGATTCTCTCCTCCACACTGTCTAGGAGCTGGAATTTCTTTACTTCGGCTGACCCAGATGGATCACCGTCGCTGGAGGTTTTCCCAGTCTCTTCGCCAACGGTGAAAGTCTCTCATGCAACCATTGAACTTTGATAGCTGTATTGGGTGAAGGCGAACTCTCTGTATGGCTGCTGCTTGTGAGCCTCCCGCTTCCAGGCTTGCTATGCTAGCGCTGTGTGCTACCTCCCATGCTTTCCGCTGCGCCTTAGCCAGCTCGGCACGCTCTTCTGCGGCGGCCTCTGCCATTACCAACTGGATCTCAGCTGCCTTTTCTCTGGCATCTGCGGCCCTCTCCTCAGACCCAGCGCTAACTTCGGCTGCCTTTAGCCTGGTCTCGGCGGCTCTTCTTTCAGCCTCAGCGGCTCCTTTTTCAGCTTCTGCAATGTCGGAGGCGGCCTTTAGCCTGATTTCAATGGCTCTATCAGCCTGCTCTTTCTGGACCCTGCCGAATTCAACCACCCACCTTCGCCAGAGGTCAATTCTCTTGTCCTCCAGTACTTGCAGCTTTTTTCTAACCTCGCACGCAGCGCCTTCAGGGATCCACCCTTCCTAGACAGCTAGCAGACTTTCTGCCTTGGTGATGAGAGATTCCAAGAGTGTGACTTGTTCTTTACCATTTTCGTAGGTGATTGTTTCCAGGTTAACTTCTCCCGCACCTTCATAGCTTCTTTCTGCCCGTCCAATGGCTGCTTTTAGCTCGGTCTCTGCATATTTTGACCAAAGGTTGGAATGGATTGCCTGCTTCACCTCTTTTAATGTTGTATCACACTCTATGGTTACCCTCTCCAAGTCTGCTTTGGCTTTATCATCCACAGCCTCCATGTCGCCTGCTTCATCAATCAGACAGGCCTCACACACATAATTAGCTGCATGAAGCCTTTCTGCGTCCTCAGAAAGGGATTTCCACTCACTTTTCAATTCCTCTCGCAGCATAGTTGGCGCCATTCGCAAAATGCTGTTGGCCTTTCTTGTGAAAGCTGCCTTCACTTTGGCCCTCTCTTTCTTTAATTGATCCATTTTTTTTTATTTTTTTTTTATTTATTATTTATTTGACCATAAAATAAATAATTGTAATAATAAATAACCTAATAAATAATAACCTAATTGAGCGTACCCGTAACTCCTTATCTACCTTGTGTCTTCCGCCCTCTCTAGCTGCCTAAACTAGCTCAGAAGCTACTTCCCTAACTATCCTAGCCTAACTAGTCTTCAGCGGCGTTACCAGGCTCACCAGAGGTCCCCCCAGGGATACCGCCCAAAAATGGAAAACAATACAAATAAACAAAGTGGAGTAGGTTTCACCTTCTCCCGCCGGCTTGCCACCCAGGTACACTCAAACTAAGCTAAAGGTCTTGAAATTAGAGGGCTACTAATCAGCATACACCTATATAATATGATTGGCACCATCGCAGGGCTAGTAAACAAACTAGCTTTTATCCTCAACTGGATGGGGGACCCTGATGTAAACAAGACGAAAGTCCTCTCTGGTCTACATCCCCCCAGCAACCGTGCGCACTGAGCTGCACTGTATTGCACCCACTCTCCAATCTGTTAATAAAATGCTCAAACAAACAATCAACTGCCTTCATTGTTTGTCCACGTTAGCTTTGGTATGCTATTTGATAGCCAGTTTCAGTAGCTTGGCATTACTCCTGATCGCATTTGAAGTTGGCACTGACATCTGTCAAACCAAGTTTTCATTCATTCACTCATTCAGCTGCGTTAGCTTCCTTAGCTGTGTTAGATGCTTGTATCAGCATTTGAACCAGGTGAAAGTTCCTGCTCGCTGACCCGTATGGTCTGATGCGCGAGTTATTCCATTTACAACGACACAGGAGTACCTCATATCCCTCGGTTGTTTTGTCCTTGTCTGACGGCGCGTTTCAGCCACTCTTCTGCCGCCGCCCGTGGTTTGTAACTGTGCAGCTTTACTCCCGCTGCTGGGGTGAAGGTATGGACAGGATGCCACTCAGTTGTAAAACGGTTTTAATTATTTTCTCCAAGAGGTTACAAACCTTGAAACAAAACACACATTCAATCAATAACTACCACAATACTACTATCATTCTTAAAACAAATCGCTTACACACATTCACTCACCAGTCCTCACTCGTTTCCCTTCGCTGCTGTCAAATTCCCCGCAACTTCTTGTTTACTGTTTCACTGACACCACGTGACGTATCTCGACCAATTACAGCCCACTCCTCGCTACGTCCCTGGATCACATGTGAATGAATACACCTCCATTCACAACTTTAACCAAGCATACAGTGCCTCCATACATCCGAAATGACAATATAATTATAACCATAGCTCAACTACCACTAATCAACATTCACATAAACGCACAGCATAAAAAACAACACAAAAAAAAAACATTACTTATTTACAAACACAGACTAAAGTGCACCTAACCTCCACCACCACAATAGAAAGCTGCACAGGCGTACAGGCAGAAATTTCGCTCTCACAGAAAGTTGCCTGGCAGGACTTTTGTAGAGTTCGCTCGTGAGAAGGAGTCTCTGTTTTTTCGGTGGTGTAAGGCGAGTGACGTGTCTGATTTTGAGACACTGTCTGAGTTACTGTTGCTGGAGGAATTTAAAAATAGTCTGAATGACCGTTTGGCTACATATCTGAATGAGCAAAAAGTGGGTACGTTGGCTCAGGCTGCAGTACTCGCTGACGAGTTTGTGCTAACTCATCGACAGTCGTTTGGTACTCTCCGACATGAGGGTAGGACCTTTTATCCCTCTGCTCACACTCCAGCTAGGTCACACGTTAGTCCGCCGCAGATCCGCCGCAGTGGCTATGTTGGACAGACTAGTCCGCCCCGCTCGGTGTCTCCCCGCTACGAGGAGCGGGAGTGTTTTTACTGTCGTCAGGTGGGCCACCTTATAAGTGACTGTGTTGTTTTGAGACGCAAGGAGCAGTCTCAGACAGATGGACGACCTAAAGCGGTTGGTTTAATCCAGACAGTGTGTGACATACCAGGACCCAGTTACGAACCGTTTATGTCGGACGGGTTGGTTTCGCTCAGTGGCAGTGAGTTGGACCAGCGTCCAGTATGCATACTGCGGGATACTGGGGCAGCACAGTCATTTATCGTATCAGACATGTTACCATTTTGTGATGAGTCATCGACTGGCTCTAGTGTGTTGGTGCAGGGGATCGGCATGGGCTTTGTGTCTGTGCCCCTCCATCAGATACATCTAACCTGTGGGTTGGCAAAGGGGGTGTTCAAGGTGGGCGTGCGCCCATCATTACCAGTGGGAGGTGTCACCTTTTTGTTAGGTAATGACATCGCTGGTGGCAGAGTTATGCCATGTGTTAAAGTTTTGGATCACCCTACTGTTTTGTGCCCTGATGTGTTTGCTCCGTTGCTCCCTGAGGTATTGCCAGTGTGTACGATCACCCTTGCTCCACAACCTGTAGTTGTGACGAGTGACAGGGTGACAATTCGGCGGGGTACACTAGCCTCTGAGGCAACATGGTTAACCAGGACTTGTGGTAAGCTGGTAGTTGCCCAGAGTGAAGACGCTGGTTTGGCCACATATTCAGTTACTGCTCCTGCTCCAGGGATAGCTGGAAGCAGAGAGGTGGTCAGTTCTGTTGTGAATACAATTCGGTCAATAGGCGGCCCTTTGAGGCTGTTAAGGAAGCAGCTGATGGGAGAGACTCTTCACAACAAACCTCAGGTGAGGGGTTTGTTGTCTTGTGTGTGCACTGTGCAGGCTTGAAAAGTGGCTGCATGAGGCTAGTGCTGTCTCTGAGGGGAGTCTCTCTGCTGCTCAGCGTATTGTGACGCTGAATTTTGTATTATGCTGTGTGGACTCTCACTCTCATTTCTCAGACCTAAGCTTTAAATCACACATCAACAAGGTGACAAAAACATAATTTGTCCACCTTAGAAACATAGATAAAGTACAGCCGTTTATAAATCAAAAAGACGCTGAAAAACTGATCCATGCTTTTATCTCAAGCCGACTTGACTACTGTAATGCACTCCTCACTGGCCTCCCAAAGAAAACCACAGAACGACTCCAACTCATTCAAAACTCGGCAGCTAGGCTACTAACTAGAACCAAGATTTAGAATGGAATCATACATATACATTTGATCACAGGATGAACAGGTATACATTATCACCATTTACCAATAGGATTCGAATAATCAATAAACACAATAAAGCCATAGGCTTGTTTCCATTGTGGTCCTTCATCATTGGTGTCAGTGGATTTATGTACTGGTGTGTGGACGTGGGTGTTTGTAGTGTCTGTATGTCAGGATGTGTGGTATAAAAAGAAAAATACATACAATAATATTCCATTTTATAGACAATAAAAGAATAAAAAAGGAATAACGCATATTAGAAACCCTTTGGTCACTACTCCCAACTTCTGCTACTTATGATCCACCTCTTTATAGCTGATTTAAAAGTGGAGAAGGGGTTTATGGGCTTCAACTCCATTGGTAGGCTATTCCATAGTACTGCTGCTGAATACAGGAATGAGTTTTGGCCTATTTTTCTATTACATCTCACTGGGACGAAAGTTATGGAACACACTACCTATGGACATTAGGGAAGCTATATCTCTTAATATTTTCAAAAATAAGCTAAAAACGTACCTCTTCAACATAGCCTTCTAATACACTCCGCTGTACTGTAGCACTATTTTACTGTCCATTCTGTTGCATAACTTTACTATCTATTCTATTCTACTATTATATTATTCTTATTATATTATACTAGTCTATTGCTTTTTATTACAGGTTCAAAACTCAGGTTTTTATTGCACTGGGCTACAGTTTTCTGTATATTGTTTATTACAGGTTCAAAACTGTCGGGTATTGAACTGTGTGTGTATCGAGCAGAAGAGACTTGTCATGAGCAGGAGACTACTGTCTGATACGGCTTGCCTTAAAATGTGCATTTGTGGTGTCAGGCAACAGGAGACTGTCATGAGCAGGGGAGACTGTCAGCTTTAATACCGTCTGATATGGCTTGCCTTAAAATGTGCATTGTGGTGTCAGGCAGAAGAGAAGACTTGTCATGTTTTGAACTATGGATACCGAACAAAGGTTTGGGACGGCTTTGAACTGTTGAAACGGTAATTCAGAACAGTTTTACCATTGTACGACTTTGAACTGTTAAACAGTAATCCAGACCTATTTTATTGCACTGTAAAATATATATATTTTGTATCTATTCTATTCTACAATTTTATTGCACTGCACTATTGCACTATTTTACTCTGTCTATTTTATCTTGCTCCTTTTATTATTGTCTATTTAAAACTGAATCAAACCATAAACTAGGTGGCCTGTTGGGATGTTGGGGTGTTTATGTGCTCATTTTATGCCTGTCTTTTTCTGTTGTGAAGCACTTTGAGCTGCAGTTTCTGTATGAAAGATGGTATACAAATAAAGTTTATTATTATTATTATTATTATTATTATTACATTATTTTGAACATCTTTTCTATTGCCAGTTTGCTTTTACGTAATATCAATGCCGTTTTCAATTCATTAAATAAAACCGATTATAAAACTGAAATAAAACCCTGCAAGGGTTGACTCCGACTTTGTCATACAAATAATCAACAGGTAGATTAACGATCAAGTCGATTCATAGTATGCAATCTCATTTCTAAATTATGACGATTTTCTTTATATAATTTTTTATTTTATATATTTTTTGCTTAACTTTTAAATGATGACGATTCTGACTTGAGTTATTTTGTATGTTACAAGATACTTTTAAGTTTAAGTCAAGCACTTTCATATATGTTATGTTGTCTGTTTAATATTGACCCATTTGGAGATAAAAGGTTTCCGACAGCAGTGAAGTATGTATACCACCGCCTCCCAGCCACACACCTCCGTCTGTGTTTGCTTCTCCTCCTCCTCTTCACCGTCAGCAGGATCGACGGCCTGGTCAGGGAGGGTCTCTGCAGCGGCACCAGGAGCATCACTGGAGGCCTCGACTGACTGAGGCGCCGGAGGGTCTGAACAATGCAAATAATGACTCGTCACTAGGTGATCATACTCAGTGTTGGCAAGGCTTGGTGTGGCTGGACAGTCAGTAGTAGTAGTAGTAGTAGTGTAGTAATGAGATTAGAACATCACAAAAAGAGGTAATGCTGGGTAAAATCATGAAAATACTCTGTTTAGGTGAGGACACTCTTGGCAACATGACTGTGCTGCTATCAGTCTGACTGGCCCTCGAAAACTAATTTACAACGGCCACCAAAGATAATTGAATGAGGGCCTGCCTGCTTGACCTGAATGAGGGCCTGCCTGCTTGACCTGAATGAGGGCCTGCCTGCTTGACCTGAATGAGGGCCTGACTGCTTGACCTGAAGTTGGCCTGAGTTTGATGCCCTTGACTGAGCTGTGGGAAAAACAAACAAATGAAGGCTCACCAACTACAGGCTTGGTGTCCATTTGTTCTTCTTGGTTTGTGGACGGCTTTGTATTGTCCATGTCCTCCTCTTCACTGGTGGCAGGGTCTGGTTTGTCCAATTCTATCTCCTGCTTGGCATGATGGGCTAAAGAGCACAGCCTGGTGGACACACACACACACAGATAAGTATACAAGAATACAAAAGTTACACAAAACATAATTCGTTTGAGCAGCTACATTTACAATTAGGCGTATTACATGTTTTTAAATCCTTTCCAGTTTGCACACACGCACGCATAGTGCATGTAATAAACAGTTTGTTAATAAACATTTTTCACTGTGCTCCTTGGGGAACAAGTTAGCATAGGGCCTTGAGGGGGAAGTGAAGAATCAAACACGGGACACGATGTTGCTCTCGTTCAACTCATTGTGTAATGAATGAAACAATAATACAAACAATAATACCAATAACAAATACAAAATTGTTCACTCAATGCAGAATCTACAAATACAAAAATCGGCACGCACTGGTCACGCGATGCCTGTATGCTCAACCGCGTGAGCTCAAGCAAGAAAATATATTTGGTGGAAAATAGTACCAAAATCTCTGGAAAACCCTCTTGCACAACCACCATAGACTAATAATAATAATAATAAATTCAATTTGTACCGCATAGTGCTGTCAGGCGATTAAAAAAATTAATCTAATTAATTACAGGATTTGTAATTAATTAATCTAATTAATCGCATAACCATTTTATGCCTGATATTCTGTATTATATAATCATATTTCAAATTGCATGTGTCCGGATGGCATAATTCAGTACTGTATCTACAAAACCTTCTGTTTAATCATCTTCCATCTATTAATTTGCTTAGATTTTTCAGGTCTGGTCAATTTGAGCATGGTGTTATTCACAGTCAAAGATACAAAAAAATGTATTGATATTCTCATTTGGTTCATTACAATTTACTCAAAATAAAATTTTCATTCAATCAATCACCGCGCAGATTGATTGATTGAATGAAAATGTTATTAACAGATTGCAGAATGGGTACAATACAGTACGGCACACAATTGTTAAGGGGATGCAGACCAGGGTGCAACTTGCACCGTGCAATCCATTCTTTGTGGATCTAGCCCACAGTATTTCTGACACTGGGAATACATTCCCTGAGATTCATAGATGTCCCTAGAATCAGATACCAAGAACATGCAAATGGACCATATTAAAAAATAAAAAAGTCTGTAAATGTGTATTCTACATTCTTATGGAATGAATGAGATACAAAAAAAAATGATTAAAAAAAAAAAGAAAAAAAAGAATTGTAATTAATTTTGAGTTAATTTTCATAACGCGATAATTTGCTGTGTAATTAATTAATCTAATTAACGCGATAAACTGACAGCCCTAGTACCGCACTTTATATTTGAAAAAATCTCTACAGTGCTACAGAAGATAAAGACAAAAGTTAAATGAATAAAAACAATTCAAATGAATAAAACAACCAATGAAATGGAAGTTAAAAAAATATATAATAATAATAATAATAATAATAATAATAATAATAATAATAATAATAATAATAATAATAATAATAATAATAATAATAATAATAATAATAATAATAATAATAATAATAATAATAATAATAATAATAAATAAAATGAATAGAAGACTGTCGGAAACTTAACGAATGCTATAATATGCAGTACTGCCGCCTATAAAGAGTACTTACACCATCTGTCGTTTAGGTTGCATGCTGGGAGCCGTGTTTTTGAAGACGCTGCTCTAGAGATTTCTGCAAAAGCCAAGCGCTGTGATACGAGAGGTCTTATAGCCTCTGTGACGACGTGCGGAAAATTGACCAATCGGGCTCAAACCGCGTGATACGAGCGCTCTCCAGGCGTCGACGCCAGACTAGGACCGATAGCCTCGCATGCTACAGCCTCTTGGCTAACTACCCTAGCCACCATAATAAGCTAATTATAAGTGGGACAAAGATATCTTCGAATGCTTAATAGACTAGACTCAAGTGATAAAAAGGCTTCCCGTTTCCGTGCTGGGTAATTGATTGGACTGGTTAGACTTGAAGCGTTTCCCCTTTTAAAACGCCTAGAATGCAGTCCCACTCCTGGCTGAGACTTGCTGCTAACTACTGCTAGTCAGCTTATCTCAGCGTGTGCAACTTCCAGGAGCATCAATACATCATATAACAAGGTTAATATGCGCGTATATGCCTGCTTATGTAAACAAGTACTTAAATAAGTGCGGCTAAAGTTGTGTTTTGAAGTTGAATACTGCAGCAACCCAAGCCTGCACTTTTGTCCCCAACAGTCCCAAAGGAAGTTTTGAGGGTTTTACAAACACAGGACCAGAATGGCGGTGCTCTTTTACTTTAGATAGCAACACACGACCATTCACATATGATGCGTGTGTCCAGTTTTCGGTGGGATTATTATGCAAACACAAAAAAGCTAGCCATCTCCCTCTCCTTTTCATTCGTTTCAGGTTTGCGCCATAGTGCGCAGCGTCGCGCCTGGAACAAAAGCCGCAGGATCCAAAGTGACAACAACGACTTACCTTGGCGATAGCCTTCTTGTATCTCATGGCAGCTTGCAAAATGAGCGTGTGAACTTTAATATTTCCATCTCCGCACGGCACAACCACCCTAGTCCTCCCAAGACACACAGTCACTTTCATGTCTTTTTAGTATCCGATATCTTGTCCAGATTCGGAGTAAAACTGAGGAAGAGAGCTCCCTTGGATAAGTTGGAGAGGCTGCAGGGAGCCAGGGACATGGATTTTCTTTGGTTTTTCGGGTGCTTGTACTAGCATCCTTTAAAGAGACGAGACGCTATAGATGTTTGGGCTTCCCCCCACGGGACGACATTGTTGTTTGTGTATGTGTGTGCTTCAGACCACCTGTTTAGCGCATCTCTCCTGATTTATTATTATTGCATAGTAACAGCAAGTATAGTTATTAATGTACAGTTTCTACGTCAAATGTATATACCGTAATTCCTCTAATAGTGACCCGGGCGCGTGTATATTTTCCCTAACGGAGTTGCATTTACATTTACATTTAGTCATTTAGCTGACGCTTTTATCCAAAGCGACTTACATGTTCTGTACGACAAGCCATCAGGAAGGGCACAACTCTATCAGCTGAGCAACAATGTTCATCAAAGTGTTGAGTGCTACAGTGTAGGTTAGTTTATTAGGACAAGTGCATGTCAGTACGGTTAGTTAGGGTTAGATTATTTATTTTTATTTTTTTATTTTTTTATTCAGATAATGGTTGAAGAAGTGCGTCTTTAGTCGACGGTGAAAGATTGGACGTGTTTCGGCTGTCCTAACTGGGGTGGGTAGTTCATTCCACCATTGTGGGGCAAGGACTGAGAATAGGCGACTTCTCTTTGATGACCCTCCCGGAGCTTGGATAGGAGTAGGTCTGAGGCGGCCAGAAGATGCAGAGCGTAGGGGTCTTGAGGGTGTGTAGTTAGAGACCATTGACCGGAGGTAGGCGGGAGCGGTTCGGCGGGACGGTATGCTAGGTCGAGGGCCTTGAAGCGGATTCGTGCAGCAATGGGGAGCCAGTGCAGGTCCCTAAGAAGTGGGGTGACATGGGCCGACTTCGGTAGGTTTGAGATCAGACGGGCTGCTGCGTTCTGAATGAGTTGAAGAGGCTTAGTGGCAGTGGCCAGGAGGCCAGCGAGCAGTGTGTTGCAGTAGTCGAGGCGGGAGATGACTGTTGATTGGACGAGGAGTTGGGTGGCTTCTTTTGTCAGGAAGGGGCGTTGCTTCTGGTTCTGGTTGTCGCTGCGATGTGAGCAGAGAAGTTCAACTGGTCGTCGAGGACAACACCAAGGTTCTTGGCGGTCGGGGACGCGGTCGGGGACGCGGTCACAGCTGCATTCTCGACTGTGATGGAAAGGTCGGTCAGGGGGGAGGATTTGGCCGGCAGGTGGAGCAATTCTGTTTTGCTTAGGTTCAGTTTGAGGTGGTTGGTCGTCATCCAGGCGGAGATGTCGGACAGACAGGCCGAGATCCGCTCAGAGACGTGGATATCTGAGGGAGGGAAGGAGAGGAAGAGTTGAGTATCGTCGGCATAACAATGGTAGGAGAAGCCATGAGACGTGATAATGTTACCCAGTGATTTAGTGTAGAGGGAGAAGAGAAAGGGTCCTAAAACCGAGCCCTGGGGGACACCCGTCCGCAGGGGGCGGGTGGCCGACAGGGTCCCTCTCCATGACACTTGGTAGGAGCGATCATTGAGGTATGATGACAACCATGTCAGCGCAGAGCCAGCCACTCCCATTCCTGCGAGGGCCGCAAGGAGGATCTGGTGGTTGACTGTGTCGAAGGCTGCAGATAGATCTAGGAGATCTGGGTTTAAGATCTAGGAGAATCAGGACAGAGGAGAGGCCTTTCGCTTTTGCTAAGTTGCACTTCCGTGTTCGGTTTGCGCGATCTGATTGGCCACTGACGTACGCTCTCTCTACGCCCAAACAGCGTGTTACGCTAGTTCTGCCTCTATCCTCTAACAGCCTGCAGCCTGCTAGCATTATCCAATTCATATCAATCGAAATTACGTATTGTTTTCATCTCTCTATATTAACGTAATTCCATCAACACAACATAAATGTTCAAAACACGACAAGACAGTTTGCATCACTTCCCACAGTTCTCGGCACTTATTCTACCGGTAGTGCGGTAGTTGTTGCCACGGTATTGGGTCTTTGGGTGAATACTTCATTGGCGGAGAAGAACACTGATAGCGGTGTGTGGACCGTCCAGGCTCGCGGGACGGTCGACACACCGCTATCAGTGTTCTTCTTCCCCGCCAATGAAGTATTAATTTCACCCAAAGACTCAATACCGTGGCAACAACTACCGCACTACCGGTAGAATAAGTGCCGAGAACCGTGGGAAGTGATGCAAACTGTTTTGTCGTGTTTTGAACATTTATGTTGTGTTGATGGAATCACGTTGAATGAATGAATGGGTCGATATATCATATTTCGATTTATATGAATTAGATAATGCTAGCAGGCTGCAGGCTGTTAGAGGCAGAACTAGCGTAACGCGCTGTTTGGGCGTAGAGAGAGCGTACGTCAGTGGCCAATAAGATCGTGCAAACCGAACACGGAAGTGCAACTCCGTTAGGGAAAATATACACGCGACCCGGGCTTGTATTTGTTTCAACTGTAGCGGGTAGCCGGGTTTGATTGATTGATTGAAAACTTTATTAACAGATTGCAGAATGGGTACAATACAGTAGGGGATGCAGACCAGAGAAAGACTTTCATCTTGTTTACATCAGGGTCCCCCATTTTCAATTCATCAGGACATATATGACATACATGACATACAGATAGACAGTACTGCTACATCTATACATTTATGACATACCAGATTTGCAAATACAGTACTGTTTGTGATACAAAAAGAGTCCAGAAAAGAGTATACATTTGACGTTAAAACTGTACATTGGAGGAGGTTGGGTGAGGGGGGGGGTTGGGTAGGAGGGGTTGGGGGGGGAAACACTGTACAACTGTACAAGCAAAACTGTACATTGGAATATTGACAACCATACTAGGTAATTTACTGTACATTGGAGGGGTTAGGGGGACACACTGTACAAACAAGAAAAACTGTACATTGGAATACAAAACCATACTAGGTAATTTACTGTACATTGGAGGGGGTTGGGTTAGGACATTTACAGGGGCCAGTTTCGAATTGCAGTCTCCCGTAGGTGTTCTTTGAGAGTGGTTTTGAAAGTGGGTAGTGATTCACATTCCTTTACAGCTTTAGGTAGGGCGTTTCACATTGATGTGGCATAATTGCGAAACGCGTTTAGTCCCTTGTTTGAGCCGAATCTGGGTTTAACATGATTCGTGGAGCTCCCTCTGGTGTTGTGATCGTGGTATTCACTGACCTTTGGGAAGTATTTTGACATGTACATGGGTACCTTGGTCGTGTAGTCTATCTTGTAGACCAGGCCCATTGCAAGTTGCTGTACTCTGTCGTCTACTCTAAGCCATCCTAGGTTGTCAAAGTGGGCAGGGGTGAGGTGGGTTCTTGGAGTAAGGTCAAGCAGTAGTCTGACCAGTTTGTTTTGAGATGTTTGTAATTTTGTTTTTAGCGCCTTTGGGGTGCTTTGGTACCATGAGGTGCAAGCATAGTCGTAGTACCCTTGAATGAGTGCTCCTGTCAGAGTCTTCAGGGTATTCTTGTTTACCAGAGAGGAGATCCGGTACAAGAATCGAGTTCATTGGTTGACTTTTTTTATTACATTGGATGCCATTTTGTCACAGGAAAGATTAGCCTCTAGGATGGAACCCATGTAGGTAATTTCATCTTTCCTTGTGACAATATTGTCACCCACAGTGTAACTGAGAAGCCGTCGGTCTTGCAGTTTGTTATTTGAACCGAAGAGAATACCAGGCTACCAGGCTTTTATTGAAATGAGGCATGTATAAGAGAGAGGCCTATATTTCTAATTTTCAAACAGACTGAATGAATGAATGAAAACTTTATTTAACAGATTGCAGAATGGGTACAATACAGTACGGCTCAATACATACAATTGTTAAGGGGATGCAGACCTGAGAAAGACGTTTGTCTTGTTTCCATCAGGGTCCCCCATTTTCAATTCATATAGACATATATGACATACATGACATACAGATAGTCAGTACTGCTACATCTATACATTTATGACATACCAGATTTGCAAATACAGTACTGTTTGTGATACAGAAGGAGTCAAGAAAAGGGAGTATATACATTTGACGTAGAAACTGTACATTGGAGGAGGTTGGGTGGGGGGGGTTGGGTACATTGGGATATTGACAACCATACTGGGTAATTTACATTAGAGGTGGTTGGGGGGGGGGGGGGGGGGCCGGGGGGCACACTGTATAAACAAGTAACACTGTACATTGAGGGGGGGGGGGGGGGAGGAGACACTGTACAAACAATCACAATTGTACATTGAACTATTGACAAAACCATACTAGGTAAATGACTGTACATTGGAGGGGGTTGGGTTAGGATATTTACAGGGGCCAGTGTTGAATTGCAGTCTCCCGTAGGTGTCCCTTGAGAGAGGTTTTGAAAGTGGGTAGTGATCCACATTCCTTTACAGCTTTGGGTAGGGCGTTCCACATTGATGTGGCATAATTGCTAAACGTGTTTAGTCCCTTATTTGAGCCGAATCTGGGTTTAACATGATTTGTGGAGCTCCCTCTGGTGTTGTGATCGTGGTATTCACTGACCTTTGGGAAGTATTTTGACATGTACATGGGTACCTTGGTCGTGTAGTGTATCTTGTAGACCAGGCCCATTGCAAGTTGCAAGACCATAATGAATAAATCAACATTTTGTGTCAGTTTGAACCCAGTAAAATGTACTGGGTTCATTTATTGAAACCAAGTACCGTATGAAATAGTAAACAGTGCAATTACAGGTGGTCACTGGTCAAAGTGGTCATTTCAACGTTTTCAAAGTGAAATCAAGTAACTTTACCTGAGGGCATTGCGGTGTAGAAACTTCTCTAGCCAACCTTTACTGGCTACAAACGCCTTGCCTCCATCACTCACTGTTGGGTAGATTTCCATGGCTTTTCTTTGTATCATTGTGCGCGATACACGGTTGTGTTTGTCGCGCAATGCATACATCCACTCGGAAAGTAGTGTCTCCATCACCTCGCTCACTTTTTTTCTCCCTCCTCCAGTTATGCGTGCGCTTTTACCGTCAGCTGCTTTCAGCTCATTCCTTTGTTTTTTCCAATATCGGATTTGTTTGGGATCAATGTTAAAGTGCTTTGCGGCTTTCTCTCCCGAATGCTCCGCCGCATACCTCAAAACGTCCTCTTTAAACGTAACGTCAAACTTTCGTCTCTGTTTAGTACCGGTAGCCATGCTTGCTCTGTTGTTGTTGTGTTACGTGCTGCGCGCGACCCGTGTTCCATATAGACCACCGCAACACTTCCGGGATTCTGAAATCGGGGAGGAGATAGGGGGGGGGGGGGCGTTATTTCTAAACCTAGCCGCATTTCTGGCAAGACGCTCTCTGATTGGCCGATGCCTGTTTTCTACACTGGTTAAAGTGGAAATGAAGCAGTGAGCATAAATACATATTCATAGCATCACATTAGTATGTAGATAAGCCACAGAAGAAGTCACGTTATAAAAATAAGCAGTTTCTAAGAAAAAACGATTTGTTGTGTACATTTCTGAAGCATTTAGCATTATGGGCGCGGCCATTTTGTTGCTGACGTCATACCGTGGCTTGGGTGTATACACTCTGGTTAGCTGCCTATATTGAATGGGTCGGTCAGCAAATAAAATGTTGCCTACAAAACAACGGGACCGCGGTGGTTCTGTTTGTATTGCTCCTGGCTGTTCAAACTAATTTTACCATGTGAGAGAGAGGAAAGTTGGTTAATTTCCACAAACTACCAGTGAAAAAAACAGTGTTGTTGACATGTTGGCTCGGGCTGCCTGCACCCAGACGGCGCGACCAGCCTGTTGTACAGGGAAGGAGGATCTGCAGCGAACACTTCATTGCCTCGGATTATGTTGTTGGGGTGGGATGTTTGTCCAGAAGACCACTAATCAGCTGAAGCCGGACGCGGTTCCCTCGGTCTTCGACAGACAGACCGGCGTTAGCTCTCGGGAGCTAGTTGGCACCAGCCGGGGCCAGGCGTTAGCTCTCGCTAGCTAGCGTTAGCAACCGGAGCGTCGCGGAGCATTCAGCCTGCTGGCTTGTGCTTGTGTAGCCAGCAGGCTGAATGCTCCGCGACGCTGGTTGAAGTGGGTCTAGGTAGCCAGCAGGCTGAATGCTCCGCGACGCTGGTTGAAGTGGGTCTAGGTAGCCAGCAGGCTGAATGCTCCGCGACGCTCCGGTTGCTAACGCTAGCTAGCGAGAGCTAACGCCTGGCCCCGGCTGGTGCCAACTAGCTCCCGAGAGCTAACGCCGGTCTGTCTATCGAAGACCGAGGGAACCGCGTCCGGCTTCAGCTGATTAGTGGTCTTCTGGACAAACATCCCACCCCAACAACATAATCCGAGGCAATGAAGTGTTCGCTGCAGATCCTCCTTCCCTGTACAACAGGCTGGTCGCGCCGTCTGGGTGCAGGCAGCCCGAGCCAACATGTCAACAACACTGTTTTTTTCACTGGTAGTTTGTGGAAATTAACCAACTTTCCTCTCTCTCACATGGTAAAATTAGTTTGAACAGCCAGGAGCAATACAAACAGAACCACCGCGGTCCCGTTGTTTTGTAGGCAACATTTTATTTGCTGACCGACCCATTCAATATAGGCAGCTAACCAGAGTGTATACACCCAAGCCACGGTATGACGTCAGCCATGACGTCAGCAACAAAATGGCGGCGCCCATGTTGAAAACAGGGATATTATATTATATTTTTCAGACAAATAAGATAGATTTCACATTTGATTATAGAACCCTGTCTTACACAAGGTACACAACAAACAAACTAGGATCACATTGCTCACTGCTTCATCTCCACTTTAAGCTTAGGCACTCTTTCGAAGTTGGTTTGTCTTAGAGCGTGAAGGCAAGTTCTTTCGATGGTTAAGCTTAGGCACTCTTTCGAAGTTGGTTAAGGTTAGTGTTGTGAAGGGCCAGATTAAACCGAATATATATATTTATTTATATATATATATTTAATTGTATTTGTATATTCTCTAATATTCCCTGATATCCCTTGTATATTCCTTGTACAATATGCATTGAATATCCATTCTAGCCTACTGAACATCCCATAATAGTCTCCATTCTACTATTGGTCGAGACCTTGGCGCCAGGCTGCCATACCCCTCAGACCCAGTTCAAACGTACCGCTCCACATGTACGAACAAGTCCTAGTTCCGCGTAGGAATCTGACTACCGCACCACTAATGGGACTATTTGTTCATAGTGCGTATATATACTGCGCTACTAAAGTAGGACTTTCTTTTCAGTCCAGTTTCTTACCCTCCAATAGAGTCACAGACGTAAAGCCTCCCCGCGACGCCACGTGTGGGAGTAAGGCCAAGTTCGCCTACCATCGGTATTGAGACATCGTGTATATTAATATTTGAATAGTCATATTTGGCACTATATCGTCGAGTTGGACGTAGTCTATTAAGCTAATAATAGTCTGTTAATATATAGTGCTTCGTGCGGTGAGAATACTACCGTAGTCAGTACCCCATCGTTTCGGGCAGAGAGCTGGCTGCTTATCCAGGGTGGTTGACCCCACGTGAAGCTGCACCCGAGGAGCCCCAGAGCCGACGAGCGAGTGGACCTGTATACCGGATTATTCTACCGACGACAGCCCGCCTTCCCAGGCACGGATTATGCTTTGTATACTTTGATTATTCCATGGATAAAGACCACCGACAATGCCGTGTGTTGGAACCCCCCCCCCCCCTGGAGAGGACGCAAGGTGAGGAGACGCTCTGCAAGACGAGGTCGCTTCACGTCTCTCCTCCGTGGACCGGATGACGCCGGCCCACAAAGAGTCCACCTGCTTTCATCTGTGGTCCAAGGATCGCCGGCGCATTGAACGGCACTACAGTGGGTTCACCTGGGATACCCTTGGCCGGATGAGGCAGCCGGATTCTACCCCCCCCCCCCTCCTACTCCTGTCGGCTTACAAGCGACCGGATTAACCCCCCCTAGTGTGTCCAGTATATAATCATTAAAGTATCATTGCTGTTATTCCTTAAACTATTCCAGGTCGTATATGTACCACCTGCGCCTTCAGAGATTGGACATTCTCTATTGATATACCGACGAATACTCTTGCCATAAAAGTGCATACTAATTCCATTCATAAATGTGATTGATTTGATTAAGTGCTTGCTCTACACACCATCGCTGTGTAGAAATAAAGACCTATTTCTAATTCGTACATTTGTGTTGGATCCGTTTCATCTACGTGACAGTGTTCATCATAATATATTTATGCCGTGTACTGGGTGGCCGAATATTAAGTACAAAGGTAGTGGTAGTAAGTATCATATCTAGTAATACAGTCAGGGAATTGTACCCCTCAGTTACAATTGGTCCTTCGAGCCGGAGGGTAATTAGTGTAATATTAATATAGTGTTATTAATATTGAAATGGCCTATGATGAACACTCCACGAAACGATCCTCCTAACCAACGCCCGCAGCGCGAACGACGGCTCCCTCAGTACTTAGAGGCTTACGCTGTCAGTCAACAACCTAGTCTTCTACTAACAGTAAACGCGGTAAAACTAGAAAGTAAAAGTATGTCTAACCCCAACGCCCAGACTACCCCGACCATAGAGGCCCCTACGGGCTCTAATGTAACTGACCAAGTTCACGGTGGGGACCAGTGGGAACCAGACATGACTTCACACCCCGCCAGTACTGAAGAAGTAGTCCCCGATGAGTCCCGGGAGGAATACAACGCTACCGAGAGAGAACTCGGCACGGAAGAAGACGGGGAGAGCACCGTGGAGATAGAGCTCCAAGGCTCCGCAAGGAGTACCCCGAGGGAAGGCCCCCCTATACAACCGCCTTCTCCCAGCGAGGCAGAGAGGACCCTACAGCAGGCCTTCCTCATCAGCCTGAACGCCGCTGCTGAACGCGACCGACTGCAGATCCAGCAGCGGAGCGAAGAAGAGCATATACGTCTAGAACTAAGACGCATTCAGAGAGAAGAGAATGTGGCCCGAGACCGAGCAGACAGCCAGCGAGCAGCTGCTGGTGCTCTACGGGACGCAGAGCGCGACAGACAGCAAGCGCAACTAATAGAACAGCTGATCAAACGGACAACACCCTCTCCCTCCGCCAGAGGCTCCAGGAACTCGTCTAGACACACCTCCAGGGCGGCATCCCCTAGCCGAGTAAACAACCCTGAACTTGACCAACAGACGAGGTCTATACCCCCCACAGACCACCTCCCCCCACCGGTCCAAGCGAGACCTAGCAACCGGGAAGGAGCAGCATATCCTGTGGAGAGGCTAAACCAGAGACTACAAGCACTGGATGACCTAACTGAAGACGAAGAGGAAGAGGAGGAGAACCACGCCCGACGACAGCACAGTACTCTACCGGACCAGGAGGTCCGGTACAGCCCAGGCTATACTCCCGCGGAGCTGCGCTACAGACCCCCGACTCTATACACGGGTGAGCAAGACGCACGACCCGCACCGAGGAACAGCACCTGGACAAGCGGGCCATGGTACACTGCCGGTACCAGCCCATACCAAGGAGCGGGAGGAGACTCGCCTAGGAGGCCTCTCCCCCAACGCTCGCCGATGTATCCACAGTCAGCGTCATACATTGGCCCGCCTATGGTACCCGACTTCACCCAAGAGAACCGGGCCCAGTATACGGAACTCTGCATGTGTCTGGAGACCATGTTGGTGGATGTATTGGATGAACGCCACAAATACGCCATCCTACTGAAGCACTTAAAGGTACCCCGCGCACATAATATAGCGCTCGCCTACGCGACTTCCACCACCCCATACACAGCAGCGCTGGTAGCATTGGACCAGAGGTATGGGCGCATATGGGATTACGTGATCCAGGAGATCCGACACATCGACCGCTTACCCCCAGCAATAGACAATCGAGCACTGGACGACCTGTCCATCAGAGTGCAGTCCCTGGTAGGGATGTTGGGAGCGCAGAGAGAGAAGGGGAGGCATGAACTTTACGCCAACTCAAATGTGGAAAGGATCTTGGAGAAGCTGCCGCCCGCTCGACAGGAGCGTTTTAGGCGACAGAGGGACCACCGAGACCCGAATGGCCCCGAACCGAACCTCCTCGATCTAGCAGACTTCCTGGCGAGAGAAGTCAGCAGCCTACGGCTAGATACATTCGGACGGAGCACCCCTGGCTCCAGAGAAGGAACCAGACGACTAAATGATGGAAGAAGATCGGTGACTGTGATGCACCAACCGGAGTCAGTACCGAGCAGCAGGAGCCACAGTACCCCCTCCAGAACGGAGAAGTGGAAGATAGTGTGCCCCTACTGTGAGAAAGAACACTGGCTAGCGCAATGTGACTCCTTCCCCAAGCTGAACGCGGAGGAAGCAAGTCAATGGATAAAGTCCAACAAGCGCTGTTTTCGCTGTGCGCGCTCACACATGGCAGCCGAATGCCGCTTAAAGAAAAGGTGCACCAAGTGCGATGGAGCCCATCTGGACATACTTCACGACAGTAACAGACGGCGCCCTTCACCCGCACCATCCAGCAGCAAAGCGAGCGTCATGTACATCGATCCCGCCAGCAGCAGTGGAGCCCGAGTACTCCTAAAAGTAGTGCGTGTGACACTAAGCTACCAGAATAAAGTCCTGGACACTTACGCCGTCCTCGATGACGGGTCAGAGAAGACCCTGCTGCTCGCCTCCGCTGCGGCCCAGCTAGGGCTGCGGGGAAGCGAAACCCAAATGACAATTCGGACAATAAGACGAGATTTGAAGACGATAAAGGGCGAGAATGTCTCATTCTCTATCGCAGCAAGCGGCCAGCCTGAGCGACGGTACCAGATTACAGACGCTTTCACCAGCCAAGAAATAGGACTGTCGCGGTACACATACCCCGTCGCCAAGCTGATATGCACATCTGCGCAAGTTACCGATCCCGCTCATAGACAATGCTATGCCGACCCTGTTGATAGGCTCCGACCATGCAGACCTCATTGTCCCGATAGACCGGGTTCATACCGGACCCCGAGGCTGTCCTGCAGCAGTCGAGACCCGTTTGGGATGGACTCTCCAAGGCCCGCTCGCCAAATCTCTCAACCGAAGTACAGCCACTAGATGTCTCCACTCCCGAGTCACAGAGGGAGAAACCGCACTCCTGCAACACGTAGAGCGGCTATGGACCTTGGAACAAATGCCCTTTAAGAACGGAAAGAAAGACATTCGCTCTAAAGACGACATTTACGCCATTCACCTCCTCGAGACAGGGACCAAGAGAGTCCCGGTCAACGGCGTGTTGAGATACGCCACGCCACTCCTGCGGCGAGAAGGAATGCCTACTTTCCACGCCAAGACAGACGCCACAGAACGGTACCTGCTGAACACGGAGCGGCGCTTAGCCAAGAACCCCGCCCAAGAGAGTGTATACCGCGCTGAGATTGAGAAGCTCATCACAGCGGGACACGTCACAAAGATGGACATTAAAGAGGCTGACCAGACCACTGAATCGTGGTACGTGCCTCACCACAAGGTCCATCACAACGGTAAAGACCGCATAGTATTTAACTGCAGCTACCAGATCGGATCCCAAAATCTGAATAAAGAGTTACTGCCCGACCAATACACACAGACACACAACGTGCACGCAGGACGAGGACCACAACCACACTGGTCGATTGGGGGTCCAATAAAACACCCTGACAGAGAAGAGACTTGACTTCACTTCACTTCTTCTGCTTTGACTTCGACTGGACACAGACTGGACGGAGGAAACATGCTGGACTGACACAATGACTTGACTTTTATACTTTCCTTTAATATACTCAACCGGCCGGTTGTAACAATCTCTAGATGTCAATTGTACCTTGCTAATTTACTTTTATGTTAAACTGTTTATAATAAATACCTTCAAAAGTGTTTAATCTCTTATATTTTTAAGTATAGTTTACAACTTTCACGTTTGAATCTAAAACGTGACAATTTGGCGTTCCTGGTGGGCATTCAATCAGACTTACCGACCTAGCTGTTTGCGGACGATATTGACTGGAAGACATCCACTCAGACAGAGGATCCACTTTCAAAGGTAAGCAGATAAGCCTGTTACGTAAAAGTCGAAATCTGCATAGTTAAAACAGCCGTTATGAGTGGATGCATTCTCAATTATTGTCTTGTAAATAGGTGGCTAGAAATATAAGTAAAACCCATTAAATTGTGTTGTTGAAATGGATATTTGCAAGGTGCAATTTATAACTAGAACTTTTTAATTAAATTTTTTTCCCACTCACCACTCTCTCTTTTTTTTTTTTTTTTTTTTTCTACACTAGGTTGGAACCAACCCATTTATTTAAGTTAGGGTTGTTTGTTTAGGTTGGAGCAATGAGGGTTTGATTGTGTGTGGATGTGCTCGATGAAAAGCAGTGTGTTTTATATTCTGTCTTTTTTTCCCCCCTCTGCTGTTGTTGTTGTTGTTTGTGTTGAATGATAAGTCCTTCTCTATAAGGCAATAAGTAGTGTCATAAGTTAGAAGTGACCCATTTATTAAAGATAAGACCTCGGGGAGGCCTGACGGATATAGCAGGGACTTAGACCCTATAGTCAGAGTTGTTTTAAGTGGACATAAAATGGATTGCAGGACTGGAATGCGTGGGAATTACGAATAGATTACGGTTAGGGTCGATCAGCCTTAATTTGTCCTAATTTAGTCTCTTAATTGCGTCAGTCGACTGCAATCCAAGCCTGCGAGATAAGCTTAGTCGATTGAAAAGGTTATGAGTTACGAAGAACCCATGAATGTGGTTAGCGTATGAGTTATGTTATACCGATATTTTATTCCCGTATTTTAATGTTGAATATTGTATTGTACAGGCTTCTTAAATTCTGAGTGTACTGTAGTGAATGGTATATTATATTGAAATTAGTATACTGGTGGTAGGGGGGCCATGTCCTGCTCTGCGAGGAGGGGTACTGGTTCAGCGGACTTTTGAACCTTCGCAGCGGCCGCGCGAGGGGGCAGGTCTGTGGAACCAGAATCTATCTTCGCATTGCAGTTTCAGACTAATGCGTTGACGATTAGATGGATGTATCTAGTTCATTAACGATAGACGGGTGTTATGTTATATTATATTATTATGTTATGCTATATAAGCAGTTGTAGGAGCGGGTATTATATTATTGTATTGTGCTATATAGGAGGCGTGGGTACCTGACTTCTCGTCGCGACCACTCTGGACACCGCCGTGCGCACTGCTGACGCACGACTCATGGGCTGGAAGCAGTCGTTTTCGTTTTGGTTGGGTACAGAGGCATATTCACATAAATATTGTACACTCAATGTCTGCGTTATTACCACACGTATAGATGCTGTTGAACCAGCAATCTTTATTTTTTGTAATGCGAGTTAACCGTATTGCGGGGTACAGCCGCGCTGATCATCATTCTATGATAAATTCTGACATTCTAATTGGATATATGATAGCGGGTTATATATGCAAGATGGACAATGGAACACTGGAACTGGGAATATTTGGAGGCACAGTTCGCTTTCAATGCAAACCCGCGAGTGTCTGAGGGCGCCGTTGCGTCCTACAGGGTTCACGTATTACATGAGCATGAGTAAACGTATTATTGATAAACGCAAGGCACAAGGACCGTAGAGTATAATATGCCTAGTGGGACGATACAGATATAATTTTCGTCGTTCATTTGTTTGGCTCTGAAAAACGTAACCTTCCATGGAATGAAATATACCAAAGGAATTGCTTTGATTCCGGACTTAGGGTCCAGTTCGTTGCATGCCGATTAAAGACCCCCTAAAGAGGTCCTGCGTTATATTATTACATAATTATAGTTACACGCACAGTGTGCGGACTGCATGACATACAAAGGGCTAAGGGGAGAGAAGGACTTTCGTCTTGTTTGCATCAGGGTCCCCCGTTTTCAATTAGTCATAATCAACCAGTTGTTGTTGTTATTATTATTTCTTTGGTCCGAGGCGCGGGGACTGTTAGTGCCGCTTGCGGTACGTAACGTTGCGGGAGACGCACATAGTTCACACAGGACTGCATTGATGGAGAGACGCACGTATTGGTGTATAGGGCAGGCATGCAACAGGGAGCCGCCGCGGGCTGTTCATTCGTTGTTTTCTTTTGCGCTCGGTTCAGCCGACATCCTCGTCTTATTACCCGGCCCGGGGAAGAACGATATGCGCCGGGCGCGTTGTCAGGATGGGGGGTGTGTGACATTGACAAGCGGTCACTGCACTAATCGTAGAACGTTATGTTACTGGGATTGGGATAAGGATGCTGCAATTATTATAAATTGGAGGACCAGAGGTGTTTTGTGTTTTTTCATTTGATAAATAGGTGAAGTTTTGATTTGTGCTTGCAGCGCCGCCACGCTCTGATGCGAGACAAAGCATGCGTTTCGCTATCTATATAACGGCGAATTAGTGAGCGACCATGAATCATAATTATAGGAATTTGACCCATTATTTGATTTTTATTAGTCTTCCTGGGGTCCACCAGGAACGGTAATTATTATTGCGATTCTTTGTTTTTTAGAGATGGTACCAGACACATATTGCATGATGGTGAGATCGGGTTGAATGAAATTACGTGCGTGCACGGTGGCGGAAGAACAAAAGTGGACCAATGAATGGATGAGTGAATGAAAACTTTATTTGACGGATTGCGGAATGGGTACGATACAGTGCGGCTCAATACGTACAATTGTTGGGGGGATGCAGACCTGAGAAGGGCGTTTGTCTTGTTTCCATCAGGGTCTCCCACATATTTTGTATACTTTATAATAACCATATAGCCTGTGTTAAGGGAGACACGATGTGAACCTCTCTTTGTTTACTTTCAATGAAACCATAAAGCAGCCCCCAGAAGACCGATACGATTTGATAAGGGATTTAAAAATGTCCAGCGCCTGTAATATTTAATCACGACATCACGAACAGGACGCAAGCATGTTTATGGGATTCAAGAATGTTAATATTTGTTCCACTAGCACGTATTCTAAGTGGCTCTAGGCGGTCGGATGTCTGGATTCTAAAATGCGACTGTTGCCTTATGATGCCTCGTGAGGTGGAAAGACGGGAAGGGTTTGCGTGTAGGATAAATATAATGAGTTGTGTTTTTGAGTCATAAGTCTTCTGAGGACGGGGGTAATTACGGCAGTAGGGTTTCTTTGTTAACAGATGTGGAGCTCGTCTGATTGCTGTCACTGTGGCGAGCTGTAGAAGGTCCTATAGTCATATGCGCGCGCGTGTGTGTTTAACATTTGAATAATTGGGCATAATTCTAATGAGAATTACTCCTTGTCCATTACTTATTCATTAATTAATTTATATTAATGAATGTCTTAAATGTTCAGTCTGTAGCTGATGCTGAAGGCAGGTCTGTCTTCTAAAGGCGGTTTTGATCTCCATAATATAGGACTGGATATATTTATAGCATCTTTAAAAACCACAGAACAGAAACAATTTTTTTTTAAAGCGTAGAAGATAATAGAAACACATATTAGGCCTGTATACATTATACAACCATACATATTATAAACGATTAGGGATTATTTTTAAATTGGATCTGCTGTAAATACAGCTGAGGTTTGGTGGCAGGTTAATCCAAGGAGTAAATGCTCTACAAGTAAAATATATCCTTGGAGCGCTCTGGTGTACTGCTCATGCACAGTATTACAAATAACTATCTGTTTATGTATGGATACAGGAGTTTTTACTGCTCATGACCAACTTGGACAGCATGAGTGTATTATAGGACAATCTATCTTCAACATTAGACCAAGAGAGGCGCGCGGCGGGCATGCATGCGGCTCACATTAGACCTTGGTCAGCAGCCCATGTACAGTACTAACCGTGCTGCCCAGTTCGGGGCAACCTGGAGTTTACAGAGGTCACCGCTTCTATCTGACATGAGTACGTCTCCTGGGAATACCGATTGCTCTTCCCATTTTTAAGAAAAATAAAGACAATAATTAATATGCTGAGATCAAGACAGAGTGCTGTCCAGCTTCACTCCAAAGTGATTAGTACTTTCGACTTGTTGAACTGCAGAACTACACGAGTTTAAATGAATCTTTGGATACTTGCAGAGTCCTGGTTTCACCCCCCCCCCCCCTCTCTCTCTCTCTCTCTCTCTCTCTCTCACTGGCACAGCGGAGCACTCAGAGGTCTTAATCCATAAATACTCACACACAAAGGCACAGTCATGAGCGAATAGCTTTAACTCAACTAATTTGACACGAAATGCCACAAGTAACTAAATTATGACTTGACTAAGATTACCCCAAGATTGGGGGATGAGGCCAGGTAGGGTTTAAGTACCAGCGATGAGACACGCATCAATAGATCTTTTTACGGTGTGCATTGTTGTGTGATGGTACAGAGTGGACGCGTCCCTCTCTCTCTCTCTCTTGCGTCCGACGAGTCATGTGTCTGTGTTTTGTAATCGGACTGACAGATGGCTGGACGTGCACGCCGAGGGACAGGGGGCGCAGAGCAACAGCGGATCCTCGCGTGCTGCTTTGCCTGCGGGAGGCCCGGCCATTGGGCTCGGAACTGTTGGGAAAGGGGAATCCGCGAGGGGGGTCTAGTGTTTGGCCCCTTTTCACAACAAGGTTATCACCAGCGGGTCCAGCCCCGACACACACGGGCTTCTGCAAGCTCTGACGCACACGCTGATGTTCTCGCTGGCACACGCCCGTACACTGGCGCGCACGATCACGACACGCACACACACACACATACACACACACACACGCACGTTGTCTGCACGCATACACAACCTGTTACGAACACAGGCACGCATACACACACACACTCTGACACGCACACACGTACACTGACACATGAACACACGGACACTGATACACACACGGGCTGACTGCGCGCACATCACACGCGACACTCCGCTTCGTTCTCTCTCCCTATTTGCTCCTTATTTTACGTTATTTTAATTTTTTGGGTTTAGATTTTGTGTTGTTTTTTCTTTTTTACTCTTTTTAGGTTTTGAGTCTGGGTCGTTTTAAGTATGCCGTTTTATTATAAATCTCTGTCTGGATGTCATTTTAATGTGTTGGATTTGGGAATAATGTTGGCGGGGAAGGCCGCTGTTCTATTCTTCTCTCCCTCTTACTGTTCTCTCCCCTTTTTTCTTTTTCTCTCCCATCCCTCTTCAAGGAAGATGTCTGAACAAATTATACAGAAGTGGAGGTCGTGTGAACCGGGTAGCGTAGGCCAGGTATTGGGGGCCACGCATTCACGTTGGCTGGGTAAGGTCGCTGACGGAGGAAGACGCAAAGCCAGTACGAGATTTGTAAAGTGGGCTGGGAGGGTGCAGGGGATAGGGGTTTTAGGACATTGGACGGCAACGGCACCGGCAAAGATTGAGCTCAGTGCGTGCGCGACTCAGGCGGCCACTAGAGTGGCGACTGCCACCGCTGTTTTGGAAGGGACGAAATCCTTCGAGTTCAAAGCTATGTCTAGAGCTAAACGGGGACTAGCGGAGGCCGAGACATTCCTGGCTGACTGCTCCTGTTTTCTGGGGGAGGTTGAGTGGACTATAGAAATCTGTGTCTCGTGTGGCATGCCTAGTCATCGGTTCAGGGAATGTCCGACACGAGGCTGTTTTTTGTGTGCTGATCCTAGGTGCCGCGGAAAGGAATTGTACACAGTGACAAGTAGATCAGGTATGCCGATAGGTAGGACGGCTCAGCACGAGGGGGGCGATCCCCATTGACCTCTATCATGTTCTCTCTCTCCTAGGCCTAGGGGGGAGTAATGGCAGACAGGGAGAATGGCCGCTAATATGTTTGGTTGCCTAAATACGATACTAAGTGCATGTCTGTCTGTGGGTGCATGGTTCTGCGTTTATGATTCCAACTAAAACATTAACTAATTTTGTTTGTCATGGTTTATTGGGAGGTGCATGGGGTACATGTGTGTCCTGAAGTGTGGGTGTGAAGCGTATGTTTGGGTCGATTACTGCATGTTTCTATGATTGTGGTAGGAGACTGGATGTTGTTGCATGTTTCTTTTTCTCCCTTTTTCCTGCTCTCCTCTAGGGAGGCCGTGACCCATCAATCATGCTGGTATATACCCCTGGTCTGTAAAATGCTGTATAACTCAGTAGAATACTGTATACTCATTAGAATATATATGCTCATTGGAATACTGTATGCTCGGTAGACTACTGTATGCTCAATAGATTAGATCTGCGTTATGAATGCACTGATATAGGACGGTGTGTGTTTTGTTTGGGGGTTTGATTTGATTTATGCAATGTGTTATGTTGGAATATGTGTTTCTGATTTTTGTCCTTTCTTGTTTTTTTTTTTTCTCATTTGTGAAATATATGTGTAATGAGCACGGAGGGTGACGCTGATGAGCCGGAACTGGGAACCTGAGAGTTAAGTGGTTCTTTACACATTTTGTATGAGTTTCAGTCAATGGGTTTTCTCATGGAAAATTGTAAACGGCTTGTAGTTGTCGAGTAAGCTGTGGTATTTTGTGTGCTTTTGTTTCTTCCACGGGCTGTCGGGCTGGGGAGTGGCTGAGCGACCGAGGATGCGATGGGGGAACGGTCAGCTGTCGTCCGCTTCCTTGGGGACGCTGTGGTCATGATGAGAACCGTACCGAGGCCCTTCTCCTCTCCAAATACCTCTGCCGGTGGTGACGGAACTGATCTTGGGGTGGAATTGCCTTAAGGTGGGTTCTGGATGCCCCGGACGATATCGCGGGCTGTCGCTCGATGATCGCCTGAAAATGTAGGGCTGGGGCCGAATTGAGGGGGAGGGGCCGGTGACAGGACTTCGGCCTGGATTCGGTGTGGTGCAGTGTCCTCTGGGGGTGATGGCTGACTGACGATGATGGAGTGTCGTTGGAGTGTCGTTCGGCGCTCTCTGCCTGGTGGCCTGCGGGGTGTGGACTCAGCAACTGAATTGGACTCGACAACTGGATAAATTACTGGGCTGAAATAATTAATTGGAATGAGAGTATTGGAATAGTAGGTGAGAAAGTATGAATTGATTGAAATTATGCAAAATGTGGCTGGACTAAAATTGGACCGTCTTGAGATATGATTGATATTGTGCAGAATAATACTGAACTGTCTGATCTGTCTTATCCGTATTTCAAAGATGTACGTTGTGCGAGGGTGTCATGCATCATTTCCGTCATGCATCATTTCCATGTTTTACAGATCCTGGTTAATGTTAGAGTGGACTACTTTATTTTTTGTTGTTTTTATTCCTCTGTAAGGTTATGGCAATGAGTTTTTGTTTATTCCTCTGTAAACGGTTCGCTCCACTCTCTTCCCCTCTGGGTCATCTGCCCACCTGCGATCCCTCCTGTCATAAGACTCTGGACTCTACCGGGGGGGGGGGGGGGGGGCAGTCGTCTCGGAGGACATCCTTCTTCTACTCCTCCTCCCCCGTTTATCCCCCACTGACTGTGCGGGAAGTGTGGAGCTGTCCGTTGCCACGTGTTGATATCCAGATAATGGGAGGGGGCTGTGCCTGGCCTCTCCTCACCGGATGTCACGGACTCTCCTGTACCTGGTGCCGGGAGAAGACGCCTCGTGTTATAGGCCTCTAGCCTGTTCTGTCTCCTATTCTACTCTCTCTCTCATCTCTCTGTACCCGCACCAATTCATCTCTCTCCTCTGGGCCCCCCATTGTATGTGGTCACACTCCACAAGGTTGCGTACAAGTCTGATGTGTAGAGCTGTGATCCATTCGTTTTCTTTTGTATTTTTCAATTTTTTAGGGATGTTTTGTTATACGCTATTATGTTTTGATATACACTATTATGTTTTATTATACGCTGTTATGTTTTATTATACGCTGTTATGTTTTTTTATGCACCGTTATGTTTTATTATGCGCTGTACTGTTAATGTACACTGTTATGTTATGTTTGACAAACTCACAGTGAGTCTGATGTGCTGTGAGCTGCGCCAAGGGCCGTTACCATAATAGCGAGACTATGGGACGATGTGTGCCTTTTATCCTCCAGTTATGTCGTAGTATTAAGCATGTTATTGTTCATGTGTTCTTTATTGGCCGTACATTCTGGGCCGTGGTTTGTCTCTGGAGGTTTTTTGGCCACATGCAGGACTCTGTTTGATGAAACCAGTAGAGAGGTTGATGATTGTGCCATTTCTCTATTGACTCTTGTGGGTCGGCCGGTTGGGTGTATTTTTTATTATGTGGTTGTTTGTTGATAATTTTGCTTAAGGTCCCCCTTCTATTTCATTTTTTCCCTACCTGTAGGTAGGGAAAGGGGGGACTGATGAAATATGACACGTATCATGTAATTTTATAAGCGGAGACATTCTCCCATCACTACACTATATAAAGCTTGTTTACGTCTCTCTCTCAGACAGAGGGCCACTCACAGATCAGTGACCTGCAAGCTGACCCCTGGTACATGGTACCGTTCCTCTCACACAAGCATACTCATAGGACAAGCTCACACACACACACATCCACACCCTCAAAGCACACACACACACAAACCTACACACACACACCTACACACACACACACACCCTGGTACTGACCGGCACTAGATAAGGCCGGATCACATAAATTACCAGGATGCCACAAGCCGGATGAAATACGACTGGGTCATTCAGTGGTCACGAAGTCCAGTCTCCATTAAATCACAGATCGTTATCCTAGACCCACACATGCACCTACTTACACGTAAACGTGCGCTACATGCACTCATGCACGCCGGACATACAAGCTGACCAATACACACAGACACACAACGTGCACGCAGGACGAGGACCACAACCACACTGGTCGATTGGGGGTCCAATAAAACACCCTGACAGAGAAGAGACTTGACTTCACTTCACTTCTTCTGCTTTGACTTCGACTGGACACAGACTGGACGGAGGAAACATGCTGGACTGACACAATGACTTGACTTTTATACTTTCCTTTAATATACTCAACCGGCCGGTTGTAACAATCTCTAGATGTCAATTGTACCTTGCTAATTTACTTTTATGTTAAACTGTTTATAATAAATACCTTCAAAAGTGTTTCATCTCTTATATTTTTAAGTATAGTTTACAACTTTCACGTTTGAATCTAAAACGTGACACAGGTGAGGCTAAGCTAGCCTTCTTAGCACTACTAGCTCTCCGAGACCTACGCGCAGCGCGAGCTACGCTAGCAGACGGAGCTAACATGCTAGCAGACGGAGATACTGAGGTCTTACTTGCGGGGGAGGGCATGCTGGAAGCCGTGGCTTCGCTGGGGGCAGAGGACCAGAGCGCCCGAATCATCAGTCCCAGCTGCCGGTCATGTTCAGAGCGGAAATCTCCCTCGAAGAAACACTCCACGGTGAGCAGCGCGTCGCTTGCTCGGTCTCTCCCGTTGACCGCTGGGTTCAGGTTAGGTCGCGCCATTCTGTTATGGTGGGTGGCGAGGGGAGGTGAGAGAACCCAAATGCTGGACAATGGTAATGAGAGAGAGGAGGCAGAGTCAACGGAGTAGGTACAATGAAAGGGCTTTACTGCGCAGTAGTCACCAAGGTACACGTTACAGGGGTACAAAACAAAAGCGAACTGTAAGCACGAAAGAAAACCTCAGCAGAGCTGGAAAACGTGGCTAGGAAGCAGGAACGGACTCACGGGGAAATACAGAATAACAAGGCTTTCACGAAGGATAAGCAGAGTAGCACGACAGGATAACACAGGGAGCATCACGGGGGGAACACAGGGTAGGCAGAACACAGCACGGAAGGGTACTGGAACAGGACAGCAAACAATGGCGCGACACTGGTAGACAGGGGGGCGGCACGAATATATACAGAACTAATTAGACTGACAAGAAACAGCTGGGTATGAAGGCTAGGACACACAAGAATAATAATACAAAGAATACATGAGGAGTAGACTAGAGCAATATTACAGGGACAGAAATAATACAATGAATACAAGGACACTAGACTAATAGGCAGACATCTGAACATACTGGGGAGCACACAGGACCGATAACAAATACAAGGGGAACACATTAATACACACATCCAATAATCTCCAGACAAAGAGTAGGCACTCCTGCAGTACCGCAAACAGAGCGCCAGAGGGTGGCAGAGGATTGTCTGTGTCAGATTATGACACCTGTGGCAGGGAGGGAGGCTTTGTTTCCCTTTGAGCAGCAGCAGCTCCTTTTTGCAAGTCTGAGTTCCTCCCACTTGACACTCTTGAACTGTTCCTTGATCCCATTGTTTCAAGTACATGGGCTTTTGCATTTGCTGCTGCCAGCTGTGTTTCCATTTCTAGTTGCTCCAGTTGCATTCTGAGTGAATTGTTCTTGTTGTGCCTCATTTTCTCTTCTGAGTTGTTCTAGTTGCCTCCAGTTTATGTTTTTTGTTTAAGGCAGCAACCTTTTCCATTATAGCAGCCTTTTCAGCCTGAGCTATATATAATACGAGCAAATGATGTGGAAGATGCTTTTGATGCAATGGATTTGTGTGTGGCTCTTGATTTTGAAGCATTTGATACACTGTCATGAGGTCCAATATCATCAGAATTGACATCACTCAGTCTTTCACCTTCAGTAGTGACCTGTGTTTCCTTTTCAACAGTGACATGTGTTTGCTGTTCCACTTCTGATAGTCACAGCCAGGGGCGTGGGGGGGGGGGGGGGGGGGGGTAGCTTAGGATGATTCCAAGGGCCCAGCACTGGGGGGGCCCAATTTTTTATTTTTTTTACTAGACATCACTCAGGTGTATTATTGATGCTCTCATTGTTTCTGAAGTGTGTGTGTGTGTGTGTGTGTGTGTGTGTGTGTGTGTGTGTGTGTGTGTGTGTGTGTGTGTGTGTGTGTGTGTGTGTGTGTGTGTGTGTGTGTGTGTGTGTGTGTGTGTGTGTGTGTGTGTGTGTGTGTGTGTCAGGGGCGGAGCTAGGGGGTGGCTACCTGGGCTCAAGCCCCGGATGTATTCTGAAAAGCCCTGAATCTATTAAAAAAATAAAAAATAAAAAATAATAATAATAATAAATGATTTTTTTTTTTTTTTTTTTTAACAATTCATCATTGTTACATGAAAATATGTTTGCACCAGATTTAGCAGAAGCTAATTTCCATCTGTGGTCTATCCAGCTGCTAACTGTATTTGAGTGAGTTAAGTCTTGGTGTTATGGTAGACTCAGACCTAAGCTTTAAATCACAATCAACAAGTTGACAAAAACTTAATTCTTCCACCTTAGAAACATAGCTAAAGTACGGCCATTTATAAATCAAAAGGACGCTGAAAACCAGATCCATGCCTTTATCTCAAGCCAACTCGACTACTGTAATGCACTCCTTATCGGCCTCCCGAAAAAATACGATGATAACTATTTTATTGCAATGCACTATTGCATTATTTTATTCTATTTTACTAACTATTTTATTGCACTGCACTATTTTACTTTGTATCAGTGAATCATAGACGCCTGGCCATAAGAGCATTCGGAGCATCTCTGCTCTCCCACTATTGAACTTGGGGGAGCAAAGGTATGATCTTGCTCCACCACTTTTTGATTATATGAAAAATATGATATATCCCCCCCCCCAATATATAAATCTAACCATAACTACGTTATGGTTAACTGAGTTTTATAGTGAAAAGAGCAGCTTTATTGGTCAAGATTGAAGGCTCTATATTGCAGGAAATTGTACGTACAGGTTAATTAAATTCAAAAAAATTCTGTCGTGGAGGGGGTCGTGTCTGACCCCCTCCTACCCACCCCTTGCTTGCCCAAAAAAAAAAAAAAAAAAAAAAAGGGGCCCATCTGGGCTAAGCCCCGGATCTCCTACAATCCTAAATCCGCCCCTGGTGTGTGTGTGTGTGTGTGAGAGATATATAGAGAGAGAGGGGGGGCTTTGATAGACTATTGCATTGGTCCATTCATTGAAGATGAACGCAATGCGACATCCTTTACTAGCCTCACCCACCAACAGTGCAGGTGCTGAACTGCTGATCCGAATGTATAGGTAAAAACCATATTATGCGACGTTTTCATCAATAAAAAAATTGCCACTGGGGGCCTACAAATACATTCTTTCATGGGGCCCAGAATCTGGAGCTACACCCCTGGCCACAGATGTACATCCTGTATAAAACCTTCTAGAATGTCAATTTTTGGTTGAAACCATTTGTTTTGCCTTTCAATTTCCTCTTCAGGTAATGGTAAAATCATCAATGATGAATGAGTTTCCTTTGCTTCATCACACAGATTGGTTACAAATGGCGTTTTACTGCATTTGCATTTTCATTTGACTTCATGAGCTCTTTCAATGCATCTCTTGATTTAGCAGCCTTCTTAACACACAATACTATTGTCTTCTGACGGTTTTCAACTGACATTTCCAAGCCTTTAGTGGTAAACTTGCAAATTCGTTTTTCCCTTTCAGGATCCTGTCCAACATTGCCATCTTGTGGCTGGGCATCGCTATTGCCACCAGACATGATAGTTCATTCACAGATTTCCAACAGCTTATTCACAACTCATCCAGTAGAGCTGCGCAGGTGTTTCCAATCACCCCAATCAGCAACCACGTTGGCTGTGAAACAATCTGTCCTTCTGAAGCCTTTGATCTGATGTCCTAGTTTCACTCATGGCTGTAGAGCGTCGTTCTTACTTTATACATTTATACATTTTTCACATTAACATTAACAGCTTAAAAAACAAATTGGATGAAATCAAACAATTATTCATAAATGGTAAGGCAAACATACTGTGCTTCTCAGAAACTAAGCTTGACGATTCTGTAAAAGATCCAGAGATAGAGATTGAGAACTACTCAATAATCAGGAATGATAGGAACAAACATGGAGGTGGTGTCTGTGTGTACATACACAAGGACACCAAATTCATCAACAGAAATGACCTGAATCATAAATCAATTGAAACTGTATGGGTGGAAATCCTATTCGAAAGGGCGAAATCCCTACTGGTTGGCACAGTCTACAGGCCGCCAGATCATAGTGGCTTTTATGATACACTGGATGGGTGTTTAGCTGGAGTTGAGGATGTAGACAAAATTCTTATTGGAGACTGGAACACGGATATGCAACGAAAAGATGCACCCGTCTTCAAGTCATTCAGTAGGTTTTGTGATCTGCACGGCCTCAGCCAGCTAATCACCCAACCCACACGTGTATGTGAATCAACTCAGACTACCATTGACCTCATTCTGACCTCCGACAAGTCCAAAATCTCCAATAAAGGGGTTATAGCATGCGGGTTAAGTGATCATTATATGATATTCTGTACCCGCAAAAAACTAAAACAAAAGGCTGGCTGCCACAAAACAGTCACATCTAGAGACCTCAAAACCTACTCTAGCAAGGCCTTCAACCTTGAACTGGAGAGTCTGGACTGGTCAGATGAACTCAATGGTACACTGGTTGAAGAAACATGGCTTGGTTTCAAAACCAAATTCTCAACAATACTAAACGACATGGCCCCCTAAGAACCACCAGGGTAAAAAATCGCGCTGAGCCGTGGATGCACTCCGAAATACTGGCCGCTATGAAAACCAGAGACAAAAAATGCTCTGAGTTTCGTAAAAGTCAGTCAAAGCTTACTAAAAGCACGAGCAGTGAACTCCAAGCCCACGTGACTGAACTCAAACTAGAAAGAAACAGACTAAGAAACGACGTAAACTCCATGATAAAAACTGCAAAAAAGAATTTCATCAATGACAAAACTGAGGAAAACAAAAACAAACCACGTGAACTTTGGAAATTACTCAATAATCAACTAGGATGCAGTAAAAAACTTAAAACCAGATTCTCAAACATAAACATAAAAACGGACAACACGCTCATCACAGACAAGCTGGATGTAGCCAATTACTTAAACATTTTCTTCACAAACATAGCCACAACACTGGTAAACAAACTACCCTCCCACTCAGGGCTTTATGGGGTAGAACACATAGTAGCTTACTACAAAAACCTAGGGGTCCGCAAGGACGACTTCAAGCTGGAAATGGTAACAACAGATGAGGTACTCAATAAACTGAGCGCCCTCCAACCTAACAAGGCCACTGGCCACGACAACATCCCTTCCAGAGAGACTCAGCAGCCGCCATCACCCCAATCATCACACACATAATAAACCTCTCCATAAAACAGGGACACGTCCCCAAGGACTTCAAAATTGCGAGGGTGACCCCTCTGCACAAAAAGGGCAGCAAATTAGACCCAGGCAACTACCGCCCTGTTTCTATTCTCACCTCCATCTCGAAAGTCATGGAAAAAATAGTCTACGAACAGGTCGAAAAGTACCTAGCGGAAAAAAATCTAATCTACGAATTCCAATCTGGCTTCAGAACATCCCACTCCACTGACACATGCCTTCTCTATTTGAATGACCACATCAAACAAGAGGTGGACGCAGGCAAATACTGCGGCATGGTCATGCTGGACCTACAAAAGGCCTTTGACACGGTCAATCACTCCATTCTGATTGACAAGCTAAAAGCAATTGGTTTTGATAGTCTATCAGTGAGCTGGATGCAATCCTACCTTGAGGGGAGGGAACAGATGGTGGAGGTAAACGGTACCCTATCCCCCCCCCTCACAGTGAGCTGTGGTGTTCCACAAGGAAGCATACTAGGACCGCTACTGTTCCTAATTTATGCAAATGACATGTCGTCAGCTTGTGACTGCAACTTGTTCCTGTTTGCGGACGACTCAGCCCTGCTGGTCTCTGACAAGAACAAGTTACAGGTTGAAAAAACCCTCAGCTCGGAACTAGGCAGAATCTGCATATGGCTCGCTGATAACAAACTATCATTACACATGGGCAAAACAGAGTCCATTCTCTTCGGTTCAAATAACAAACTCAGCAAGACCGACGGCTTCTCAGTTACAGTGGGTGACAATATTGTCACAAGGAAAGATGAAATTACCTACCTGGGTTCCATCCTAGAGGCTAATCTCTCCTGTGACAAAATGGCATCCAATGTAATAAAAAAAGTCAACCAACGAACTCGATTCTTGTACCGGATCTCCTCTCTGGTAAACAAGAATACCCTGAAGACTCTGGCAGGAGCACTCATTCAGGGGTACTACGACTATGCTTGCACCTCATGGTACCAAAGCACCTCAAAGGCGCTAAAAACAAAATTACAAACATCTCAAAACAAACTAGTCAGACTACTGCTTGACCTTACTCCTAGAACCCACCTCACCCCTGCCCACTTTGACAACCTAGGATGGCTTAGAGTAGATGACAGAGTACAGCAACTTGCAATGGGCCTGGTCTACAAGATACACTACACGACCAAGGTACCCATGTACATGTCGAAATACTTCCCAAGGGTCAGTGAATACCACGATCACAACACCAGAGGGAGCTCCACAAATCATGTTAAACCCAGATTCGGCTCAAACAAGGGACTAAACACGTTTCGCAATTATGCCACATCAATGTGGAACGCCCTACCCAAAGCTGTAAAGGAATGTGGATCACTACCCACTTTCAAAACCTCTCTCAAGGGACACCTACGGGAGACTGCAATTCAACACTGGCCCCTGTAAATATCCTAACCCAACCCCCTCCAATGTACAGTCATTTACCTAGTATGGTTTTGTCAATAGTCCAATGTACAATTTTGTTTGTTTGTACAGTGCCCCCCCCCCCCCCCCCCCTCAATGTACAGTTTTGCTTGTATATACAGTGTGCCCCCCCCCCCCCCCCCCAACCACCTCCAATGTAGATTACCCAGTATGGCTGTCAATATCCCAGTGTACCCAACCCCCCCCCACCCAACCTCCTCCAATGTACAGTTTCTACGTCAAATGTATATACTCCCTTTTCCTGACTCCTTCTGTATCACAAACAGTACTGTATTTGCAAATCTGGTATGTCATAAATGTATAGATGTAGCAGTACTGACTATCTGTATGTCATGTATGTCATATATGTCCTGATGAATTGAAAATGGGGGACCCTGATGTAAACAAGACGAAAGTCTTTCTCTGGTCTGCATCCCCTTAACAATTGTGTGTATTGAGCTGTACTGTATTGTACCCATTCTGCAATCTGTTAATAAAGTTTTCAATCAATCAATCAATCAAACTTGAATGTAACGGCAAATTTCCATGTTCCAATGTCCTGTTTTACCTTGCACGTTACTTCACAGCCAGGTAGGGTATGGGAGTGACGCAGTAGACACAGCAACACACACAGATGGATGTCCAGTCATGATTCCAGGTTTAGGTGTATTTATTGCTTGAAGTTGCAGTTGTACATTCCATTAATGCCAGTGTGGGTTCTGTAGGGATTATATGTTATTCTGTATTTATTTGATATCTCTTTCTGCTTCTGGCTGCTGAGCTGGTGAGCTGCTGGTAAGAACGGTGTGCCCCTCACTACCTGTGTCCTAACTAATTACTGCACCTGTACACCTGCACCCTAAATACATGACCAGTGCTGTTGTCTAATGTAAAACCCACCACCAGGTGTCCAATAATAATATTACAAATAATAATAAATAATATGCCACCATCATAATGGCTCCTACAGATTGATTGATTGATTGAAAACCTTATTAACAGATTGCGGAATGTGTACAATACAGTACGGCTCAATACAAACAATTGTTAAGAGGATGCAGACCAGAAAAATACTTTCGTCTTGTTTACATCAGGGTCCCCCATTTTCAATTCATCAAGACATTTATGACATACAGATATACAGTACTGTTTCATCAAGAACATTTATGACATACAAGACATAATACACAATATACAGTACTGTTTAAGAGAAAGAGATCTTAAAAGAAAATATATACATTTGAAGGGGAGGAAACTGTACATTGTAGGGGGTTGGGTGGGTGGGTGGTTGGGGGGGGGTTTGGACATTTACAATTGCAGCCACCCGTAGGTGCTCTTTGAGAGTTGTTTTGAAGGATCGTGGTCATGGAATTCACTGACCTTTGGGAAGTATTGCGACATGTACATGGGTATCTTAGTGGTGTAGTGTATCTTGTAGACCAGGCCCATTGCAAGTTGCTGTACTCTGTCGTCTACTCTAAGCCATCCTATGTTGTCAAAATGGGCAGGGGTAAGGTGGGTTACGAGTTTCCTACGAGTTTCATATGTAAACCAGGGAGTTTGATTTTGCAGACCATGTTTCTTTTTAGGCTTGAGAGGAGCGACAGTGTCAAGCGTGCTACGAAGGGCGGCGTTAAGCTTATCTGTATCTTTTTCATGTCTGGTCATTTTTAGCATGGTGTTATTCACTGTCAAAGATGCAAAGAAAAATCATAATTAATATTCTCCTTTGTTGCATCACAATTTACTCAGGCCTAGTAACAGACACAATATTCCTGACACTGGGAATACATTCCATGAGATCCATAGATGTCCCTAGATACCAAGAACAATGGACCCTGTAGAAGTGGAGCAATCTTCCATTTACTTAGGTATGTATTTTAGGCGGATTTTCAGAAAATATGGCTAGGACTTAACAGGTTAAACGTGCACTGGGTCCATAACAATGAAGACATTGTACACACTACATTGTGCTTATTCCACTATACCTTGCTGAGTCTAAAGTCCTCAGTCTAAAGAACCAAAAACCTTCTTCAGCGGTAATGTTTTCTCTGAATTCTAGAACTCTCTATACACTAGAATTCTATATAGACCGTTGTGATGTGACAACAATAACATTCTAAAAGGACCCACATTTTATTTCCTGTTGCAATGTTCGCTAATGGAATAGTTGACAGGAAATACACTTGGGTCCAAACTGTTCCCTAGCAACAGATATATCTTTCAGTTGCCAGTAGCCATTGTGACATCTTCATTATAATGCTCGATGTGAGATTATACACCAATCCAACTTCAAGGGTTAAGGGGGCATTTAGCAGATTTCTAAGCTGAATCATTGAGAGCTCAGCCGCATCACCTCCCGAGTTCCACATCATTCGGTGGAGTTTCTCATCAGAACGATATAGGATTCAGGTTAAAAATCAATGAAATGCCCCTTTACAGTAAGACGTATTGAAGGCTGGGTATGTAAAACAAGACAAGAGCAACTGTTTAAACAAATCACTGTATCTTTATTCCACCTTCATTAATACATCCATGATATTTTAAACCGTTGTTTTTATTTGAAAAAACTATTTTATATGTGCCACAGAATAATATGAATAAGCTCTATGTGCTCAACAGCATAATTCCTTCATAAGGTTTGTAGGGTATACTTGCCAGCAAAGTAAAGTTTAAATACATCATCAATGGAACACTGAGCTGATGGGAATGGGAATTTACATAAAATGTTAATAAATAAAGAGAAATACTGAATATTGGTGGCAGGATGTCACAATCAAGATGAAATACAATTCCAATGGAAACATCATGACTGACGTTTTTAACTGAACATGTGAGAGATGCAGTGTGACATTTGTTTTAAAGGGACAATTCACCCAAAATGTAAATAAAAAACAAAACATTTCCCCTTCTCTATCCATCCTGATAGTTTGGTGTGATTTGCCTAGTTTTGGAGATATCTGCCGTAGAGATGTCTGCTGTCACTCCGATACAATGGGCTGACCCCTATTAGTCGAATAGTCGAATAATCGATCGAAAGGATCCGTAGTCGACTGCCAACCTCTTATTCGAATGCAAAAAAAAATATATATATATATATTTTTAAATGAATTAATTAATAAAAAAAAAATGTTGTATCATTCTTTCCAAAAGAAAAGAGGCCTAGAAGCGTGGCTAACGCTAATGGCACGCATACCAGAGGCTAACTGCCTAAGAAAACAGGCACAGAGGCACTGAAAGAGGATTTCACCCATCTAATGAACACACTAGACTAGACAAATATCAAGATGTATCCATCAGTGGACCAATTGCATGCTTTTGCAGAGGACAAGAAGCCTTCTGGTGACTCCTTCAGACATTAAGCACCCCCCACAGCCCAAATGGAATGATAAAAAATATATATATACTTTAAAAAAATAAAAATAAAAATTTCATAGTCGACTATCGGCTAATTTCGGCCAATCAAAGTCGACTATCCAAATCCTTAGTCGGGGACAGCGCATTCGGTTTTAGTGTAATATAGAGAAATATATTTGAAATTTAAAGAAATGTCTCTTTCCAGAAATCATGACCCGGTTTCTCAAGATAATCCACAGATTTTGTGAGCAGTTTCATGTAGGAACAATTTTCTACTGAAGTACACCTTACATACATAATAATAATAATAATAATAATAATAATAATAATAATAATAATAATAATAATAATAATAATAATAATAATAATAATAATAATAATAATAATAATAATAATAATAATAATAATAATTATTATTATTATTATTATTATTATTAATAATAATACATACATACATAATGTATATTATGGTGTACTTTGAAACACAAAGTGAAAAAATATGGATAGCACCCTGGGCAAGAAGAAATATATGCTTTTTAGAATTTTGGGGGAATTTAAAGTGCTGAATTTCCCAGAGCAGAATATCACTTTTCTGTCTGTCAAGACATGAATTATAATAACTGTTACTACTGGACTACTGTTTAACAATAGACCACCTTTATATACATCTACAAAACCCACGACAAGAGTATTTATCTCACAAAACAATGATATGTGGCCGTAATAGATGATTCTATGTTTCAACTTGACAACAAAAACAAAACATAAATCAGCATTCCAGAATGGACCATTTGATTTCCTGTCAGTCATATTAGTCAAACACTGCAACTGGAAATCAACTGCAGTTTTAGCTGTTTCCTAGCAACACAAACATTCCACTGAAACCATCTATGACAGAGTATGTCAATTGTTCTGTTGGCGTATAATCACTCTGAGTGAAGTTATATCATAAGGCACATGTGATTAATTTAATTAGAGTACAAAATCAAGGCTATAAGAAATAAAATAATAAATACCGTACCGGTGAACACAAGCGTATTTAGTAAAAATACAGCTGTTAATCCCCATACACTGATATCTCAGTGTGTTTTTAGTAGCCTATTTTGCCCTGCACTTCCCTGCCCCTCCTGTAGAGGGCAGTGGCGGCCACTAGAATGAAAAACTAAACTAAAAACACTATCACATTAATTTAACACTAGATTCTATGATACAGTAATACAAAGTCCATGCAAAATGACATGCAGTCCCATAAGAACACCTCCCCACTGCCTTTCTATCCTCATCTCTGCTCAAAATCATATGTAGAAATGAGACACCAGTCCACCCCTTCTCTCTCCCCACAAGTCATTCTCACCCACACTTCAGTTTAGCCCTCAGACCATCATCATGATACGCCTGTATCAGCAGTCAGCTATACAATAGCACGGCACCAACGTCACAGGCTAAAGACGGTATACGATAAAAAAATAATAAAACAATATTAAACTCAGTAAAAAGGAATGTGAGAGGTTGTGAGGGGTGAACTGTTGCAGGAATGCCGCTGAGTGGAGCCGTGTTGTTTCTGGATGGAGAGAGGAAGTCTGAGGAGGATAAGAGGAAGTGGTTGAGCGGTCTCCTAGGAGGGGGGTGTTGAAGCATTGTCAGAGAGAAGAGGAGGAGCAGAAGGAGGAGGGGTTGGCAGGAATGCAGAGAAACAGTCCTCTTTCCTTTCACAGTCTTTCCTCTCTTCCCACTCCCTCTCTCTTTTTTTTTAACCACAACCGTTGTCCCTCTCCTCCGGTGACCTGTTGCCACAGCAACCGCTGCATCCATTTCTCGGTTGGTCCTTCAAAATAAAAATAAAAAATATCTATGACAGACTAGTGTGTGTGTGTGTGTGTGTGTGTGTGTGTGTGTGTGTGTGTGTGTGTGTGTGTGTGTGTGTGTGTGTGTGTGTGTGTGTGTGTGTGTGTGTGTGTGTGTGTGTGTGTGTGTGTGCGC
>NC_140172.1:33968821-33971321 GCF_963971535.1 Notolepis coatsorum
CAATAGAGAGCATCCTGACTGGTAATATCACCTCCTGGTTTGGGAATAGCACCGCACAAGAATGTAGCAGACTACAGAGAGTGGCCCGTTCAGCCGAACGCACAATTTGAGGTGGGCTTCCCACTCTCATTGCACCTTACCCTAAGTTGTACCTCATCCCATTTCTGCATTGTACTTTATATTGTATTGTAACTCAGTTACTAATTTTTTTTCTACTCTGTATTGTATATTGTATATATGTATGTTGAACACTTTTGTTTTGAACACTTTTGTTTACACTTGTTATGTACTTTTTTTTACTTATCTATTTTATTTTTATCTAGCACTCTCAGCAGCAGAACAAGAAAAAGCATTTCATATAAAAGTATTCTGTATTTTTGTATGACAACTAATAAAGAAACTTGAAACTTGAACTTGAAACTTGAACCAAAGCACCTCAAAGGCACTAAAAACAAGATTACAAACATCACAAAACAAACTGGTCAGACGACTGCTTAACCTCACTCCTAAAACCCACCTCACCCCTGCCCACTTTGACAACCTAGGATGGCTTAGAGTAGACGACAGAGTACAGCAACTTGCAATGGGCCTGGTCTACAAGATACACTACACCATTAAGGTACCCATGTACATGTTAAAATACTTCCCAAAGGTCAGTGAATACCACAACCACAACACCAGAGGGAGCTCCACAAATCATGTTAAACCCAGATTTGGCTCAAACAAGGGACTAAACACGTTTTGCAATTATGCCACATCAATGTGGAACGCCCTACCCACAGCTGTAAAGGAATGTGAATCACTACCCACTTTCAAAACCACTCTCAAAGAGCACCTACGGGAGGCTGCAATTCGAAACTGGCCCCTGTAAATGTCCAAACCCAACCCCCTCCGATGTACAGTTTCCCCCCCCCCCACCCCACCCCACCTACCCAACCTCCTCCAATGTACAGTTTCTTCCCCCTCAAATGCATATACTCTCAAATGTATATAATGTATATACTCTCTTCTTAGAAACGCTGTCTATTAATCAGAGTTTCCAATGCCAGGGTCTATATGACAGGTGTTGTACGCTTAAACACTACTGTATATTTGTAGATCTGGTATGTCATAAATGTCTGGATGTAACAGTACTGTCTATCTGTATGTCATGTATGTAATATATGTTATGATGAATTGAAAATGGGGGACCCTGATGCAAACAAGACGAAAGTCTTTCTCTGGTCTGCATCCCCTTAACAATTGTGTGTATTGAGCCGTACTGTATTGTACCCATTCTGCAATCTGTTAATATAATGTTCAATCAATCAATCAATCAATCAATCAATCAATCAATCAATCAATCAATCTGTGTGTTACTAACGTGTAGTCCATGTCCTCTGGTCCAGGGAAGGGTTCCAGGGGCCAGTTGAAGAAGCAGTTGAGGAAGACAAGGATAGAGCAGGCTGCCCACACCACCAGGATAGTGATGAAGGTGATACCAAGGTCATAGATCACCTGGACACAACACAACACATGCCTAATATTTAAAGCTGCAATAACAATTTTCTGACCACTAGGGGGCCACCAGTTGCCACTATAAACAAACAAAAAAAATTACCAAAATGAAAGCTTCTTCACATATCAACATAAACCTGCCTTACTGGTACAATCTTGTTATAACTAAGAGATTTGCAAATGGATGACTAGATTTCAACTACAATAATATCCAACTTTCTTTTGGGCATTAGGTAAATAACTTTTTCTGAATGCATAAAAAAAGTAGTAGGCCTATACTAAAGTATACTTTCAGAAAACGTTTTTATTAATTTTTTTCTCTTGGGTTTAGTGGCAGGAGGGTGGCTGGGGTGATGAAGAGTTGGATACCTTGACACCGGGGAAGGTGACCGCTGAGGACGCATAGGAACCGATCATCAGGGCGATGAAGGTGGAACGCAGATCTCCAAACATATTGGGAAGCTGGAGAGAGAGGTGGAGGGTGAGAGAGAGAGAGAGAGAGAGAGAGAGAGAGAGAGAGAGAGAGAGAGAGAGAGAGAGAGAGAGAGAGAGAGAGAGAGAGAGAGAAAGAGAGAGAGAGAGGGGGGGGGAGAGAGGGGGAGGAGAGACTCACTTTAAACACTTTAAGCACTTTTTAACACTACACCATATGTTATTTATTTATTTATTACAAAAAATATTTGCACTACGTTTTGCATTTGGCATTTTGTTTTTGCATTTTGTACATTTTAGTTTTCAATATTGTATTGCATTTGTATAGCGTTTGGTCTTTATTAACCCTTTACTGTATGGAGCACAATTCATGTACCTTATATGTAACAAATAAAACAAAACTTGGAACTACTGGTTCTGAGGGAACTGTGACAGATCCCTCTCTCCTTTCAGAATCCATATTCCCTTCTAACAGAGAGGAGCCAAGCAGAGCCAGGAGGGAGGGGGCAGCAGGAGGGGAGGGGGGCAGGGGACAGGGGGGGCAGCAGGAGGGGAGGGGGGGCAGGGGACA
>NC_140172.1:33976321-34043821 GCF_963971535.1 Notolepis coatsorum
AGAGTTCTGAAAACAACACACACATATTATTACACCAACGCCGTGATGACGAGCCCGCTGAGAGGTGCACCCGCCCACCCAGGTGTGTGTCACAGAACTCACCGTTAGGATTGTAGGCTCCATACGCAATGAGCAGACAGGAGAAGCCGAAACAGGTGCTATGAAGACAGAAATTAGAAATAAAACGTACATTAAATACATTAAACTGTTCATAATGGACAGACTAGTAAGTGGAAAGACAAGGATGTAAACCGTTCCCCGACAGCATTTTACATGTTCAGACCTCACAATAAAACCTGTCCCTTTTTTGCACCTCAATAAACCCTTAAATGGACATTGTAATTAAATTAGAATGAAGGTAAATTAAGCAAGAAATGAAGTAGATTTTTCTTTCTTTTTTTCTTTCTCTTTCTCCAATTTTCTGTTTTTCTCCCCGTCCCAATTTAGTCGCCGTGCCAATTCCCCCCCTCCCCTACCTGGCTGCTGTATGCATGTTCTCCTATGAGTCGGTACAAGGGCGTCCCGAAGCCGACCGCACGCTTCCTCCGATACGTGCGGCGACTGCCAGTGACGTCTTTTCACTTGACGTCTTTTTTCTGAGGCTCGCGCCAGCCGCGGCTCCACCCCTTCCTCGATGAGTTACATTGATGAGCGCGCTCCTTTTCCAAAAGTTTAACTAGTTTCAACTTTATGAGCTGGGAGCGCTCCGCCAAAAACGCTGCCGCCCAGAGCTCATAAAACGCGAGGCGCGTCGCTGGGAAGAGGAGCGCGCCTGTCGCTTCTCCAGCATAGAAATGAATGACAGAAAGGAGCTGACAACTCATAAAACGTCCCCTATGGACACAAGCCCTAATACTGCCAATTGTATTAGTATGAATGACCAGCCAAGCTGGTAGCAACGCCGAGAGCTGGGCTCGAACCCAGCATCTCCTGCATTGGTGACGAGAGCGCAATCTCCGCTACGCCACCTGACCGCCTTGAAATGAAGTAGAATTTAAGTGGAATTGTGCATGAACTAATTAAAATAAATCAGCAAAAGCCATTAATCGTAGCCTTAAAAAAATATTACAACTCCTTAATTTACCATGATATTACTGATTAAGGTGTTTAACCCTTGACTAAAATGTAACACGTAAACTTTTTGGGAAATTAGCTTATTTGAGTTAGACAAGCAGATACTGTTGTTTTTTTTGAAAAACTGGGCTTTTGAGGTGATGAAATCACTGGGCCAGGCAGCAGTAGTTCGGCAATATTTTTTTATATATCTGCTTATAAAACAAAAATGTCACGTGGTAAATACACAGGTCACAACATGTTTACAGGAACGTTTTGGAGTTGTATTTGGAGTGTATTTCGTGACTGTTGGGAACTAGGCTACACTGGCACACCTACTTGCTAAGCTAACAGTGCGGCTGTTCCCTAAGCCTAATGCATGCACAGAGAATAAAAGGATATGTATCTATCTGCTTGTCTAACTCCAGGGTAGATGGCAAATAAGCAAATTTCCCAAAAAGTTGGCGTGTTCCTTTAAGCATTTTTAAACAATGTTAAGGCATTTTGAGGGGTTCCCTGGCCTAGTGTGTGGTGCTTCTGACGAAGGCAGCTGATTTCACAGCTGAAACGTCAAGGTAAAAAAAGTGGTACTAGTCTATACATATGCAGTTTATAATCCCTCAAATAACTATGGTAACCTTTAAACCAGGCTTCCCCAGTTGTGGGTTAAATTAGGCACTCTATCCTTAGCATTCCATTACATCATCACCATGGACATCTTGGTAGGCAAACATCAGGTCATTGCAATTAAATCATGTATCATTTATGTACTGTATACTTTCAGTCCATTACAAAATGACAACAGGAATGGTCCTCATACTGCATATCGCTGCTGGCGGGACAAAACCTCGTAACTTGATTTTTTATTTTTTTTATCAACTCAGTAGATCATCCTCCATGTGTGTGTGGTTTTACAAAGTCTACACAATGGGAAAGCATTAAACCAATCATCTGTCTAAACCTCGTAACTCTATTCGCCCTCAAATCTGTGTTCGTTTTTTTCATCTGCAGAAAAGTTGGGTTTTTGGAGTTACAAGGTTTTGTCCCGCCAGCAGCGATATTCTATATTAGGGCTGACCCCTATTAGTCGACTAATCGGTCGAAAGGAGCCGTAGTCGACTGCCAACCTCTTAGTCGAATTAAAAATTAATTCTTTCCAAAAGAAAAGAGGCCTAGAAGCGTGGTTAATGCTAATGGCACACATACCAGAGGCTAACTGCCTACGAAAACAGGCACAGAGGCACTGAAAGAGGATTTCACCCATCTAATGAACACACTAGACTAGACAAATATCAAGATGTATCCATCAGTGGACCAATTACATGCTTTTGCAGAGGACAAGAAGCCTTCAGTCGACTCCTTCAGACATTATCAAATGATCAAATCTAGTGCAAATATCAAATCAGTTGTCGATTAAGTTTCTAGATGATGCTCCTCTTGAAAATGTCGATGAATATAAGTATCTGGGTCTTTGGCTTGATTCTCAACTCACCTTCAAGTCACATATTGATGCTGTGATGAAGAAAACAAATTGTAGCCTGAGAATATTGTATCGTTCTATTAACTGTTTTTCTCTTCAGGTTAGGAAAAGAATCATTATACAGCTGGTACTTCCAATAATGGATTACGCAGACATAGTCTATCAAAACACCACACTAACAAATCTCCGTCCTTTAAATGTTACTTATAATAGTGGTTGCAGATTTATATTGAGGTGTCCTTATAGAACCCATCACTGTCTTATGTTTGAGTTGTTAAACTGGCTTTCTCCCCAATTCAGAAGACATTTTCATTGGTTGCTTTTTGTTTACAAATGTATTTACTTTAATTATCCCCCCTATCTAAAGCAGTTCTTAACACCATACTGTATAGTTCAACTTATAATTTAAGACACACGGATCTTCCTTTCTTTAGTATACCTCGAACCATCAAAGCTATCGGTCGACTTGCCTTTAAATATAAAGCACCAGCTGATTGGAACAAACTGCCTAGTTCACTCAGATCTCTTACTTCTTACCGGTTATTCAAGATATCTTTGTTCACTCATCTACAGACTACTTGCACCTGTTATTGATTGTCGTTTTCAGATCAAATTATTATTTTGTTTGTGTTTTATAAGGGAACATATATATATATATTGGTGATCCTCTTGGGATGAATCAGTGTGGATTGTGGGAGTGAGCTTGGGAGAGCGTCTGTCAGAGTATAAGTGCATTTGTTGTCTTGTTTTTTGTTTTGTTATGTATTGTATTGTATTGTATGTTTTGTATCCTATGTTAAGGACCCCCTCGAAAACGAGATAGCATATCTCAAGGGGTTTATCCTTCAAATAAATTTCAAATTAAGCACCCCCCACAGCCCAAATGGAATGATTAAAAAAAAGTTTTATTTTTTATTTTTTATATATTATACTTTTTTTTTTTTTTTCGACCAACAGTCGAATAACGGCAAATTTTTGCCTATCATAGTCGACCATCCAAATCCTTAGTCGGGGACAGCCCTATTCTATATCCTTCCAAATTATATTTTTGAGACTTACAAACCTGCATACTGTATGGAAAATGCAAATAATAAAAAGATACTGTAATAATAAAGTGACTGAAAGTGAGTGAAAACACCACTGAGTTGTGTTTATTAACCTGGGCCATTGCAAGATCATGAGATCACACAAGAATCCATCTAGTCAGACTTCAAGTTATGCCCAAACCACAGTGGAGGAACTACTGCCGGCTACGGGCAAAGACACTCTGCCAGGTGCTGGTCCTATTCCAAACAGTTTAGAAGGACCACCTCTCAGATGGTTCTGCGTAGCAGACCATCTGCTGGGGTCAGGTTGTGTGTTTATGACATTGCTCCATGTTGGTATATGAAAAAGCACGACAATCTATCTCCACCCCACTTTCTCCATCCTACCTGCCCAGCAGGCGTAGCTTGCGTGGCCCATATTTGTCCATGACGATGCCCAGGGGCAGGGTGATGGCTGACAGCAGGAAGGAACCCACGGTGAAGGCCAGGTTCAGCATCTTGTCCTGCTCCTTACAGATCAACCAGCCGTTCATCCTCATGAGACCATCCACAGGGAGCAGGGGTCTCACCACCACCCCGTCTCCCAGGCCCACCGCTCCCCCCTCGGGCTCGATCTCGTAGTCATAGTCGTTGTACTCGTTGTACACTGTCGGGGTCACCGGCGGTAGAGACGTGGTGGTGTTGTAGGCTGAGCTGTTGTAGGCTGGGAGGGAGGAGAGGAGGGAGGATGAACAAAAGGTTGATGTTAGATGTGTTTCTGTGGATTAATGAAGGGGACAGTTTATTAACTCTTTACAGCCTGGTAGGGGTGTAACGGTACACAAAAACCACGGTACGGTACGTACCTCGGTTTTGAAGTCAAGGTTATGGCTTTTCGGTACAGTGGGGGAAAGTTTGGCTTTCCATGTTCCACTCATTTACATTTTACATTTAGTCATTTAGCTGACGCTTTTATCCAAAGCGACTTACAAGTTCTGTACGACAAGCCATCAGGAAGAGCACAACTCTATCAGCTGAGTAACAATGTTCATCAAAGTGTTGAGTGCTACAGTGTAGGTTAGTTTATTAGGACAAGTGCATGACAGTATGGTTAGTTAGGGTTAGATTTTTTTTTTTTTTTTTTATTCAGATAATGGTTGAAGAAGTGAGTCTTTAGTCGACGGCGAAAGATTGGACGTGTTTCGGCTGTCCTAACTGGGGTGGGTAGTTCATTCCACCATTGTGGGGCAAGGACTGAGAATAGGCGACTTCTCTTTGATGACCCTCCCGGAGCTTGGATAGGAGTAGGTCTGAGGCGGCCAGAAGATGCAGAGCGTAGGGGTCTTGAGGGTGTGTAGTTAGAGACCATTGACCGGAGGTAGGCGGGAGCAGTTCCCTTTGCCGCACGGTATGCTAGGTCAAGGGCCTTGAAGCGGATTCGTGCAGCAATGGGGAGCCAGTGCAGGTCCCTAAGAAGTGGGGTGACATGGGCCGACTTCGGTAGGTTTGAGATCAGGCGGGCCGCTGCGTTCTGAATGAGTTGAAGAGGCTTAGTGGCAGTGGCCGGGAGGCCAGCGAGCAGTGCGTTGCAGTAGTCGAGGCGGGAGATGACTGTTGATTGGACGAGGAGTTGGGTGGCTTCTTTTGTCAGGAAGGGGCGTATCCTTCTGACGTTGCTCAGGAGGAATCGGCAGGTTCTGGTTGTCGCTGCGATGTGAGCAGAGAAGTTCAACTGGTCGTCGAGGACAACACCAAGGTTCTTGGCGGTCGGGGACGCGGTCACAGCTGCATTCTCGACTGTGATGGAAAGGTCGGTCAGGGGGGAGGATTTGGCCGGCAGGTGGAGCAATTCTGTTTTGCTTAGGTTCAGTTTGAGGTGGTTGGTCGTCATCCAGGCGGAGATGTCGGACAGACAGGCCGAGATCCGCTCAGAGACGTGGATATCTGAGGGAGGGAAGGAGAGGAAGAGTTGAGTATCGTCGGCATAACAGTGGTAGGAGAAGCCATGAGACGTGATAATGTTACCCAGTGATTTAGTGTAGAGGGAGAAGAGAAGGGGTCCTAAAACCGAGCCCTGGGGGACACCCGTCCGCAGGGGGCGGGTGGCCGACAGGGTCCCTCTCCATGACACTTGGTAGGAGCGGTCATTGAGGTATGATGACAACCATGTCAGCGCAGAGCCAGCCACTCCCATTCCTGCGAGGGCCGCGAGGAGGATCTGGTGGTTGACTGTGTCGAAGGCTGCAGATAGATCTAGGAGAATCAGGACAGAGGAGAGGCCTTTCGCTTTTGCTAAGTGAAGTGCCTCTGTGACCGCAATGAGGGCTGTCTCTGTGGAGTGACCAGTCCTGAAGCCTGACTGATTAGGGTCTAGGAGGTCATTCTGTAAGAGATAAGCAGTAAGTTGGTTGGATACAGCACGTTCAAGTGTTTTAGAAAGGAAGGAGAGAAGAGAGACAGGACGGTAGTTGCCTATGACGGTAGGGTTCAGGGATGGTTTTTTTATGAGGGGCGTGACTCTGGCTTGTTTTAGGGAGGTGGGGACCACCCCCGAGTTGAGTGAGGAGTTGATGGTTGCAGTTAGGAATGGGAGGATGTCTGGTGCTATGGACTGGAGGAGTGGGGAAGGTAGCCGGTCCAGCTGGCATGTAGTCGGACGGTTCGACGTTACCAGTGTCAGGGTCTCGGCTTCTGTAATGGGAGAGAAAGATGACAGAGTGAAGGATGAGGTTCTCGATTCAGCAGGGGTGATGTAGTGTGCAGTAACTAATTGTACTTGTAGGGCTGTCAACGAATATTCTATATTGAAATAAATAATCGAAAATAAGAAAATAAAAAATAATTATATTAGATTGTGAAAAAAACAGCGCCCGGTGGGCAGTCATTAGTGGTTAACATACCGTTGTATTCGTTCGGTACACTACACAGCCGTTTGGTACGGTACGGTACACATTGAAGCGGTTCGGTACGGATACGTGTACATTTACACCCCTACAGCCTGGTGTTTGTCAGCAACTTCCCACTTCGACACTTAAAGGGGCATTTCACTTGCTATGGTCTTTAGTTGTAGATTTATTATTTATTTATTCATATCGATGAACATGTAAACGCTAAGCATGTAAATACGCCTGATTATGGCCAGAGGCTAATTTCCATCTGTAGTCCGTTGGCAGGTTGTCAGTAATGCACTTGAATTGTAAAGTGGTGGAATATATGTAAGGGATAATGTATAGCTACGAGGTCATTGTCGCAAAATAATTGACCGACACAGAGTTTAAAATACCGAGCCGCCTCGGCGAGGTGTTTTAAACGTCAGTGAAGGTCAATTATTTTGCGATGATGACCGAGTATAGCTATACATTATGCCGCTTATTACATGGCTAACTTACTAACAATATACCTAATTAATTTGACAAATCGCAGTTGTTCTGTGGCTCTGTCAGCCCAAATAAAGTGATTATTATTATCGTGGGCAGCCCGGCAGGTGTGTCTGATTGGCTGCACTGAAACAGTGTGTGTCAGTGGGGCTTGATTACTCCAGCTGCGAAAAACAATAATCACCGGTGGTTATCGAAAAAATAATTCACCGCTGTCGGGGGCTATTGACCAATCACAAGCAAGCATTTCGGCGAATGTGAAAACGCCATGTAATAATGCATGTTAATTGTAGAATGTACATTGCCCCTTTGCACCATTTTTCTTTGCTGTACTAAGTATACAATATAAAATAACTTGAAAAGCATTTCTTATAACGTTAACCCTACATAAATCTTGAGGCTAACCTATTGTATTCTTATCTACATCGTTTCATTGAACTGTAATAAATAAATTGTTCACACTAACTACAAAACTAAACGTACTGTATATAAAATGGAAATCATTAAACATAGTGAGAGGAGGGTGCTACAGGTGAGAGGAGGGTGCTACAGGTGAGAGGAGGGTGCTACGGGTGAGAGGAGGGTGCTACAGGTGAGAGGAAGGTGCTACAGGTGAGAGGAGGGTGCTACAGGTGAGAGGAGGGTGCTACGGGTGAGAGGAGGGTGCTACAGGTGAGAGGAGGGTGCTACAGGTGAGAGGAGGGTGCTACGGGTGAGAGGAGGGTGCTACAGGTGAGAGGAGGGTGCTACAGGTGAGAGGAGGGTGCTACGGGTGAGAGGAGGGTGCTACAGGTGAGAGGAGGGTGCTACAGGTGAGAGGAGGGTGCTACAGGTGAGAGGAGGGTGCTACAGGTGAGAGGAGGGTGCTACAGGTGAGAGGAGGGTGCTACGGGTGAGAGGAGGGTGCTACAGGTGAGAGGAGGGTGCTACAGGTGAGAGGAGGGTGCTACAGGTGAGAGGAGGGTGCTACAGGTGAGAGGAGGGCGGTGCAGGTGAGAGGAGGGTGCTACAGGTGAGAGGAGGCAGTGCAGGTGAGAGGAGGGTGCTACAGGTGAGAGGAGGGTGCTACGGGTGAGAGGAGGGTGCTACAGGTGAGAGGAGGGCGATGCAGGTGAGAGGAGGGTGCTACAGGTGAGAGGAGGCAGTGCAGGTGAGAGGAGGGTGCTACGGGTGAGAGGAGGGTGCTACAGGTGAGAGGAGGGTGCTACAGGTGAGAGGAGGGTGCTACGGGTGAGAGGAGGGTGCTACGGGTGAGAGGAGGGTGCTACAGGTGAGAGGAGGGTGCTACGGGTGAGAGGAGGGTGCTACGGGTGAGAGGAGGGTGCTACAGGTGAGAGGAGGGTGCTACGGGTGAGAGGAGGGTGCTACAGGTGAGAGGAGGGTGCTACAGGTGAGAGGAGGGTGCTACAGGTGAGAGGAGGGTGCTACAGGTGAGAGGAGGGCGGTGCAGGTGAGAGGAGGGTGCTACAGGTGAGAGGAGGGTGCTACAGGTGAGAGGAGGGTGCTACAGGTGAGAGGAGGGTGCTACAGGTGAGAGGAGGGTGCTACGGGTGAGAGGAGGGTGCTACAGGTGAGAGGAGGGTGCTACAGGTGAGAGGAGGGTGCTACAGGTGAGAGGAGGGTGCTACAGGTGAGAGGAGGGTGCTACAGGTGAGAGGAGGGTGCTACAGGTGAGAGGAGGGTGCTACAGGTGAGAGGAGGGTGCTACAGGTGAGAGGAGGGTGCTACAGGTGAGAGGAGGGTGCTACAGGTGAGAGGAGGGTGCTACAGGTGAGAGGAGGGCGGTGCAGGTGAGAGGAGGGTGCTACAGGTGAGAGGAGGGTGCTACAGGTGAGAGGAGGGTGCTACAGGTGAGAGGAGGGTGCTACAGGTGAGAGGAGGGTGCTACGGGTGAGAGGAGGGTGCTACAGGTGAGAGGAGGGTGCTACAGGTGAGAGGAGGGTGCTACAGGTGAGAGGAGGGTGCTACAGGTGAGAGGAGGGCGGTGCAGGTGAGAGGAGGGTGCTACAGGTGAGAGGAAGGTGCTACAGGTGAGAGGAGGGTGCTACAGGTGAGAGGAGGGTGCTACAGGTGAGAGGAGGGTGCTACAGGTGAGAGGAGGGTGCTACAGGTGAGAGGAGGGTGCTACAGGTGAGAGGAGGGTGCCAAAATCACACTATAGCATGACCGCCAGGCTATTACTGCTTATAGTAGTAGATTATTTCATAAGATCACTGCAAACGAAAGGAAGGGCTGACCTTCAAAGCTTTTTTTGGCCGTCGAAGCTTCTGGGCCCAAGATTAGATTTTAATTCGAAGCTTCGACAATAAAAAATAAATACATTTTTTTATTTACATTTTTTCTTATGTTGTGGGACTTGTACAGCACTTTGGTCAACGTTGTTGTTTTTAAATGTGCTCTATAAAATAAAGTGGATTGGATTGGATTGGATTAATTAATTTAATTAATAATGAGTCGGGAGCTGCGCTGCCTGGGCGGCTGCTCTCCGTTACACAGCCCAACAACATTACATTACATAATTATGTTGCAACCTTCGTCTATAAAGCAAACAATTATATAAATATTTATATGTAGTTAATAGAGACAAAGGCAGAATTAGACTTAATTAAGCACGTTTTATTAAGACATGTTTGTATATGGGTCGGGACACTGCTGCTGACTGGGTGTCTTATCAAACACAGGTAAAACTAAAAATACTATATAGATAATTGTCAGTGCTGTAAAGTTTAAACCTTTTTAAATCTTAGACAAACGAAACACTTTGCTTTTATGAAATATTGTAAACCGTCATTTGAGGCTTTATAAAAGCAGCAAGTTGTATTCAACACAGAGAGGATCTGAGGAATCTCCATGTGCTTGTTGTAGTTAACAAAGAGAGGCAGAGTTAATGAGGCGTATGACGTCCGTTGCATTGGAGGCGCAAGATTTTGCAGGTAAAAAAAAATAATAATAAAAAATGATTGTTCCATTTCATGTCAGGGACCCGATGGACATCAATACTGGAAATCGCGATTAGACAATTTGAATATTCATTTTGGGGTACCTAGCAAAGGTAAGGAAAGGACTATATGCCATCAAGCCTACTTTGATCCTACAATGATTTCACATCGATTGCAACGATCAACGTATGTAGTATTCAAAACGTATGCCGTTGCTGACGATCAGAGCATCACAAAACGACCCCCCCCCCCCCCGTTGGATGCCTTCATGATGAAACATAATACCTATTATATACCTTTGATTTGGAAATATTATCGTGTCCAGGCGAGCAACGCGAACTACTTTCGCAAAATGCACATAGCGCTCCATAACTTGAACGTATACATGATAAAATGAACTATTTTTTACATATTGGACTACAAATAGTGTCTGTCAAATGAGCCGGACTATTTTCTCCATAGCTATAATATAGAATATGAATAGATCCGCAAAGATCATGAAATGTCGTGAAAATAGGCAATGGAAAGCTGGCGCTAGAGAGCAGAGATGGGTGCTGGCTAGGGCTGCAACGATTAGTCGACATAATCGACGATGTCGATTATAAAAAAATCGTTGACGAGGAATTGTTGCGTCGATTAGTCATTACAAAAATTTAAAAATAAAATATTATAATTTTTTTTTTTTTTTTTTTTGCACTACCTATCTTTGTGAAAGTGGCTTCTCAGCTCTGGTCCAGCCAGCTGAAGACTTCTTAGTTTAACATAACAGACCAACAGTAAGTTTGGGGGAACTAATGGGATAACTGGGGATGTTGTTTGGTCCTGACAAGAGTCTCAAAGCAACTCTGAGGTCATGCTCAATGTCCAATCTGTTCCTCTGCTCTGTCTTCAGCTGGACCAGAGCTGAGAAGCCACTTTCACAAAGATAGGTAGTGCAAAAAATTAAAAATAAATAAAAATTATATATTTTATATTTTTTTTATATAATTGTTTTTCGATTAGTCGACTAATCGAAAAAATAATCGACAGATTAGTCGACTACCAAAATAGTCATTAGTTGCAGCCCTAGTGCTGGCTATGGCGTTGAATGAGTTAATCAAACAAAAGCCTAACTTTCAGTCATAAGACCTTCACCAGGCCTTGTATTATTGCTTATAACATTTGTTTTACGAACAATTAATTGTTAACGCTTACTTTTGCTGTTTTGCAATTGTAGGATGAGTATACGAGAATATTATATTAATTAGAGTGCATCATCAGGAGATTCCGTTACTCATCCAGTCGCAATGCAAGATCTGAACTAACTGTGGTATTATCGACATCAGTAAGCAATAATGATGAGCAATAAGCAATAACAACGGGTGATGGTGATCAACTAGCAAGTGATTATCATTATATGACGACTGCGGCCAATGAGCGGTTGCGTTGGGCCATGTGGGGGCCGGCGAGACACGGCATGAGAATACTGTGACTATGCAGAAACATAACGTCACATGAATAAACACTTTGTAAGATGGGGGGCTTTGTGTATAGCAGGGCAAATGTGCAGGGAGTCGGGACTCACCCTATCTGTGTACGTGCGTGGGCTGGGTTCAGGTTAGCCTGACACCTCAGACCCAGCTGGCTTGTGTATATTCCATGGGTCTGACATGTTCAGCTATACCTACTGTCCCACAGGGCTGTTATCCTGTGAATTCTTGGCTGTGTGTTACAGCTCCCTGTCACTGGGTTAACCCTTTCACTACCACACTACCAAAGGGTTAACCCTTTCTCACGGCGACAATACAGAGGGTTAACCCTTTCACTGTCACGTGACAAAGGGTTAACCCTTTCACAACCACACTACAGCAGGTTAACCCTTTCACTACCGTGTCACTACCACACTACCGGTTAACCGTCTGTAGTGTGGTAGTGAAAGGGTTAATGTCTGAGGCAGACAGCTCTGCTCATTCACAAGATCCTGCCATAGCATCAGCTGGTCGTCACATGTATGCACGTGCGCACACACACACACACACACACACGCACGCACACACACACACACACACACACACACACACACACACACGCACACACACACACACACACACACACACACACACACACACACAGACACACGCACACACACACACACACACACGCACACACACACACACACACACACACGTGCGCGCGCACACACACGCACGGCCACATTTTCATGCTTTGTGGGGACATTCCATCGAAATACACTCATTCCCTAACCCCTTTCCCTAACCTTAACCACAATCACTACATGCCTAACCCTAACCCTAACCATAACCCCAATTCACTAACCCTACTCCTAACCCCTGACCCTGAAAGAGCCCCTAGTCCTTGTAGAGGCAACTTTCTGGGTCCCCCCCCCCCCCCCCCCACACACACGCACACATGCGCAGTACAGTATACATACAGTATATTAGACACACACACACAGTTCTAACTAGTGACCCATAACGTCACACAACGACTCACACATTACAACAGGTCACTGGTCCTTGAACGAGCACTGAACCTGACCGAGTACATGTGTTTAACAAACTTTATTATCTAAAGATAGTATATTTATATTAAGAGATATTAATATGGTGTTGAGAGCATCCCAGGCCATCAGGATGCTCCATGACTCTATGTAACATCATCGACCCATCCATCTACACTCATTGCACACACATCCACATGCACACACTCACTTTAAACAAACACTCACAAGCACTACATTCATACATTTTATTTTATGCTGCTGGAGTGTGGGGTTTTGATGATGCACCTGAATGTAATGCGATCAAGAACTGGGCCATAAGATACTTTTTAGGAGTCCATAAATACACACCAAAAGGGGCTATAGAAGGGGACATTGGGTGGGACTCTTGCTTGGTCAAGCAAAAAGGTGAAATGGTGAGGTTATGGAACCGCCTGGTCCAGCTGCCAAATGGCAGGGTGACAAAAAAGATTTTTAATTGGGACAGAGCACACGGTCATCCCTGGTCAAGAGAGATGTCCATGATTTTTTCTTCTACTGACTTGAGTATGATTTTTATGAACAATTTGCAGTGTAAGGTTCACATAATTAAAACAAAATTATCAACAATCCATCAGGATAAGTGGATGGTGGAGATTTGGAAAAAACCTAAACTTAGAAAATATGTTGCAATTAAAAATGAGTATTTTACTGAACCTTATGTAATGTTAAACTTAAAGAGAAGACGGAGGTCTCTGTGTGCCCAGTTGAGGTCTGGCACCCTGCCATTGGCGGTGGAAGTGGGTAGATTCCAGGGTAAACCTGAGGAGGAGCGGTTGTGTGTTCTGTGTGATCTGGGAGTGGTGGAGGATGAATATCATTTTGTTTTTTATTGCCCTTTGTACACCACTCTGAGGAGGGCTTTATTTGAGAAAATTCAAATTGTAAACCCAGATTTGTTTTGGCAGTCTGAGAGTTGTATGTTGAGTTGTTTTTTTGTGGAGGACATCTTCGGTTTTGCAGGATTTTTGGAGAAGGCATGGCACCTGAGACAAAACACACTGTATCCTATATAATTGTATTTGAATTCACCTTGTTTTTCTGTTTATTTACATTGAGTACAGCTTGTGTTATATTACGTTTTATTGTGTTTTCTTGTATTTTTTTATGGCCATCTTGGTCTATATCATTTGTTAAGTAATTGGTAAAGTATATTATTACCGTACTTTTCGGACTATAAGCCGCGGCTTTTTCCCCCATTTTTCGACCCTGCGGCTTATATAACGGTGCAGCTTATATGTGACTCGACGTGACCAAACCCAAAAATTTTAAAATCGAAATATTGCTTTTTTGACTGCATTGAAATGTTATTGATCTGTTCCCTTATTTGCTAAACTTAATACAACTTGTAAATGAGTTAATTCTTGTTATTTGTCAGACAGTATTGTGTCCCAATGCTAATTACATATGGTAATTAAACATTAAAAACACCTGCGGCTTATAGTCCAGTGCGGCTTATATATGTACACATCATTCAATTTAGCTGCTGCGGCTTATATTCAGGTGCGGCTTATAGTGCGAAAAGTACGGTATATACTTATTGTTATGTGTCTTGTAAGCCCATATGGGCTGGGCATACATCTGTATGTAAGACACGAAAATAAAAAATATCAAATCAAATCAAATCAAATCATACCTCATTTGCATTTGCACCTTGCCTTAAAAAAGTGTTTGTACCTCATTGTCTGCATTTGTACTTCATTGTACCTAGATTGTACTTAGGTTGTACTTTAGCTTGTGTATTGTATATTGTATAGTGTTATTCCTCTTTTACTTACTTTTTTACTGTATGAAGCACATTCTCAGGGGCTCATACAAAACCAAGCATTTCAATGTAATGTACCTTATACGTGACAAATAAAAACAAACTTGAACTTGTGTCACAGTTAAAGACAATAAAGGATGTGATTATATCATATTCACACCCCAAGTGATTTGGATTGACTTGCCCTGCAAATACAAAAAGAAAAACGGATTATATGGTTCAGTGCAAAGGGCTCAATTTACAACATACTGAAACTACCTGAATTCAAATGACACATTCTAAACCAAAAAACACTGTATACACTGTACTGTACACTCTTCCTACCATATATGAACTACTGTGCGGAGGTGTGGGGTAATACCTACAAAAGCACTCTACAGCCAATATGCACCATGCAAAAAAAAGCAATAAGAATAATCAACAATGTAGGATATTATGAACACACCAATAACTTATTTATAAAGCTACAAACATTGAAATGTATGGTCCTAGTTGATTCCAAAACTGCCCTCATTGTATACAAAGCCAGATACAAACTAATCCCAGGCAACATTCAAAAATGGTTCAGAGACAGGGAAGGAGAATATAACTTAAGAGGGAGAGGGGATCTTAAACAACCAATGGTACACACTACGCTGAACAGCATGTGCATATCGGTGTGTGGAGTGAAGTTGTGGAATAATTTACCTGAATACATCAAACTGAGTATACATATGGCACAATTTAAAAAGCAGCTTAAAAATACACATTAGAGAAATACAGAAATGAGTAATGAGGATAAACAAAGTTATGTTATATTGTGTTATGTAGTGCTGTACTGTATTCACTGCTGTCAAGTGAATCAAGTTTTTTTTCTTTTCGTACTATAAGTACAAGTATATTCTATATTGTATTATACAAAATTATGTTATATCTAGTCAAATTAATGGAAGAACTAATGTAAATGTAAGGGGGTAGGGATCAATAAGCTTAGCTTCCCTCTACTCCTTTTTTGGACATGTCTGCTAACTAAAAAACATTGCTCTTGACTTTTTGTTTATAATTCCTTTTTTTAATGTTTTTTTAATTTTCAATTTTTGTTGTTGTTATGATTGTTCTGTTTGACGGAGCTAGATACCGTGATTTGTTTGGAGGAATATGGAGAATACATGTTCAAAAATAAACTTTTTCATTCATTCATTCAAATGTAGCAAACCCCACTCACCTGGTCACCAAAGTTGGTGAAAACAAATGCTAAGCATTATTTGTAAAATGCGCAGTGTGTCTGACAAACTGCTGCTCCAGCATTATTCATCATAAAAGAGCCGCAGGACAGAACTCAGGACAAAGATAACAAAACTGCACAGACAGACCGACAGGTATGTGGGCAGAGGAATGAGATGCTGTTAGAGCCGAAGAACACAAAAGTTCATCATGTGTGTGTGTGTGTGTGTGTGTGTGTGTGTGTGTGTGTGTGTGTGTGTGTGTGTGTGTGTGTGTGTGTGTGTGTGTGTGCGCGTGCGTGCGTGTGTGTGTGTGTGCACGCACGTGACTTCGGCACTTGAACAGTTACAACTACACCTGTGTTACTACATCAGTGTAATAATTATATCAGTGTATGTTCCTGCGATGTCCTTTGTCCTGTTTCACTTGCTTTTGTTTGCTGTGTAAATAAAATGCTCTTTTGTATGTCCTGGTGTTGCTTCGGTGATGCCTGGTTACACAACAATTACACTGGTTACACATCAACTACACTCATTACACATCAACTACACTCATTACACAGCATTGACACTGGTTACACAGCAATTGTAATGAATATTTACATTTACATTTACATTTAGCTGACGCTTTTATCCAAAGCGACTTACAAGTTCTGTACAACAAGTCATCAGGAAGGGCACAACTCTATCAGCTGAGTAACAATGTTCATCAAAGTGTTGAGTGCTACAGTGTAGGTTAGTTTATTAGGACAAGTGAATGACAGTAAGGTTAGTTAGGGTTAGATTATTTTTTAAGTGCGTCTTTAGTCGACGGCAAAAGATTGGACGGGTTTCGGCTGTCCTAACTGGGGTGGGTAGTTCATTCCGCCATTGTGGGGCAAGGACTGAGAAAAGGCAGGTTCTCCTTGATGACCCTCCCGGAGCTCGGATAGGAGTGGGTCTGCGACGGCCAGAAGATGCAGAGCGTAGGGGTCTTGAGGGTGTGTAGTTAGAGACCATTGACCGGACGTAGGTGGGAGCGGTTCCCTTCGCCGCACGATATGCCAGGTTGAGGGCCTTGAAGCGGATTCGTGCAGCAATGGGGAGCGAGTGCAGGTCCATAAGAAGTGGGGTGACATGGGCCGACTTCGATAGGTTTGAGATCAGGCGGGCCGCTGTGTTCTGAATGAGTTGAAGAGGCTTGGTGGCAGTGGCCGGGAGGCCCGCAAGCAGTGCGTTGCAGTAGTCGAGGTGGGAGATGACTGTTGATTGGACGAGGAGTTGGGTGGATTCTTTTGTCAGGAAGGGGCGGATCCTTCTGACGTTGCTCAGGAGGAATCTGCAGGTTCTGGTTGTCGCTGCGATGTGAGCAGAGAAGTTCAACTGGTCGTCGAGGACAACACCAAGGTTCTTGGCGGTCGGGGACGCGGTCACAGCTGCATTCTCGACTGTGATGGAAAGATCGGTCAGGGGGGAGGATTTGGCCGGCAGGTGGAGCAATTCAGGGTGTGTTCAGGGTTGGTTTTTTTATGAGCGGTGTGACTCTGGCTTGTTTTAGGGAGGTGGGGACCACCCCCGAGTTGAGGGAGGAGTTGATGGTTGCAGTTAGGAATGGGAGGAGTGGAGAGGGTAGCTGATCCAGCTGGCATGTAGTTGGACGGTTCGACGTTACCAGTGTCAGGGTCTCGGCTTCTGTAATGGGAGAGAAAGATGACAGAGTGAAGGATGAGGTTCTCGATTCAGTGTTTGGAATGGGTGGGGGTTGGGAGAAGGAGCTGCGGATGTTCTCCACTTTTTCCTCAAAGAAGATCGCAAAGTCTTCGGGAGAGAAAGATGAGGGAGGAGGGGGTGGGGGGGGGAGTGAGGAGGGAGGACATGGTAGCATGCAGTTTGCGAAGGTTCTTGGCAGAGGCCTCGATCCTATGGTGAAAGAAAGAAGCTTTGGCATTAGTAATGGTTTTGGAGAATGTTAACAAGAGGTTGTGATATGTGTCGATGTCAGCAGTGAGGCGTGATTTTCTATACTTCCTCTCAGCCGCTCTCAGGATCTGTCTTTGTTCTCTCACTGCATCCGACAGCCATGGACTGGGTGGGGAACGGCGGGCAGGTTTCTCAACGAGGGGACAGAGCTTGTCGAAGGAATATGACATTTAACCTTGAACACAAGGAAAGTCCATGGACGCCGTTGGTAGCCATATATTTCATACCTTCAAGGGTGAAAATGAAAGCAGAATGGGCTGCTGAGCTGCTGATCAGCTGACAATACTGCTGAGTGTGATACTCCTGAGTGTGATACTGTGGGAATTCTGTTGCTAGGGGAACAGCCTGGACCCACGTGTGTTTCCTGTCAGCTATTGTATTATATATTGTAACACTGCAACAGAGAGTAAAAGTGGGCTCATTTAGAATGTTCATGGTGTTATGCTAGTGGGTGACTGAATTAACGAGTGAGTGAGTTAGGATCATTGCCAGTCTCTGAGGTGCGTCGCATCTAAACAGCAACTAGATGTACTTGGAAAAGCTGAGTCCACCATCTCCCGGTGAGATGTCATTATGTGGCGAGTAATACTGCGGCGTGATGCCGGGTCTCAGCTGTGATAAGCAAAATTCTTTTACATAAAGCACACACTGTCATCGCTCTGTTCGAATATATGAGGGGGGGGGGGGGGCAGATGAGAGGAAGGTGGGATAATAGTGTGAATAACAAGGGCCACAATGGAAAGAATCTCTAGGAATCCTTGATTTGTATTTTTTATTCAAAATGTACATGCAACCAACTAAATATGATGTTGTATGCACTGTTTGATATGATGTTGTATGCACTGTTTGATATGATGTTGTGTGCAGTGTTTGATATGATGTTGTCTGATGAGTACAGTGCTGTGAGAAGGAATGTCTCCCTGGGGACAATCAAGTCTAAGTCCAAGTCATGGTCCCAGCCACACACGGCAAAGGACGAAAAATATAGAAGGGCAAAAGATTTCTGGCTAAATGACATATTGACAACCCGATAAACCCCATAGCCCCACCACCTCTGATGTTATGTACTCACACTAACACAGCAGTGCCACCATTGCCCTACTTCCTAGAGCAAGAGCTTGTGTGAGCTATGCACAGGCCTGGCCAGGCATCCCTGTGTGAAATGTCATCATGCTCCTAGATCATCGGAGCCGTGATTAGATTTATGATAACAGAGTGTTCTGTTGAAGTTTTTATATCTGATGTGATGTCAAATTTTAAAGGAACACGCCAACTTTTTGGGAAATTAGCTTATTTGCCATCTACCCTGGAGTTAGACAAGCAGATCTCTGTGCATGCATTCGGCTTAGGGAAAAGCCGCACCATTAGCCTAGCTTAGCGGTAAATACACAGGTCACAACATGTTTACAGGAAAGTTTTGGAGTTGTATTTGGAGTGTATTTCGTGACTGTTGGGAACTAGGCTACACTGGCACACCTACTTCCAGTGAATGACGCTAATCTAGGCTAACAGTGCGGCTGTTCCCTAAGCCTAATCTAATGCATGCACAGAGAAGAAAAGGGTATCTGCTTGTCTAACTCCAGGGTAGATGTTCCTTTAAGACTGAGATATCAAGTTTTTTATTCTGCTCATCAAAAAGTATAGTTCCACAAAGGTAGGTATAAATGCCTTGCTCAGCAACATTAATAAATCAGTCTGACAAATAACTACAATGTAACAAAGCTGGGTTGGGCCATAATTCTATATTATCATTTATTGTATCCTATTGGGATCATACCACCATATTGTGATATTGTTGCACACAATTCTGTCATCTAAATAAAATAAAAACACATTAACTCCAATCATGTCATTTGAAAATAAGAGTTTTGCATATGTCAACAGATATCGTAATATACTACATCAATGTAAAAAAAAATCCAAATGTTTATCATGATAGGAATTTCTTTCATATCGCCCAGCCCTATAACTGTTGTATACATACCCAATTAACCCCTTAGGCCCCCCACCCCTAGCCCCACCACCCCTAGCCTCACCCCTAGCTCCACCACCCCTAGCCTCACCCCTAGACAAGAGGACAGAACTGGTCAAACTGAAGTCAGGAGAGGAGAAGTCAAAGTCAGGACTGGGAAAGTGTTAATATATTTCAGAACTGTTTATCCAAATACATGACTCATTGCCGTTGCCTTGCATCTCTCATCCACAAGCTCTGATTAGAAAGAGCTTAGCACCAAGATAACACAATCAGCAACTGCACCCGGACCTACCTCATATATTTATGATGAATTGAAAATGGGGGACCCTGATGTAAACAAGACGAAAGTCTTTCTCTGGTCTGCATCCCCTTAACAATTGTATGTATTGAGCTGTACTGTACTGTACCCATTCTGCAATCTGTTAATAAACTTTTCAATCAATCAATCAAACCTGATAACAGAGAACTGGTGTGTGTGACTGTGTGTTATTTTAGATATATTTTAAAATATATCTAAAAACGAAATGATTTCAGGTAACTAACTACATATCTCTTGTTGTGGAATTAACACAACATTATTCATACTTTTGACAATAAAAGTATGCATTGATGTATTCATTTCATTGGATGCATTCAACAAGGATTTTATTTAATTTTTTTATCTTTTCCCCCCTCCTTTTTCCTCCGATTTTCTCCCATCCCAATGTTAGTCGTTATACCAATTCCCAATCCCCTTCCTGGTCGCTGCGCACTTACCCCCCACAGTCGGTCTGGGAGAGTGGAGGCTATCACGACTATCACGTGCTTCCTCCGACACACGTCTAGCCAATCAACAGCTTCTTTTCACCTGGCAGCGCAGACTCTCACTGAGAGGGTGTAACGTGTGGAAGGATCACACTACCCCCCTTAGATCCTATCCACGCTGAGCAGGCGCCCCGACCGAACTGTAGAAGTCACTGTTTACAACGACCCGGACCCGGACCCACCCCGCCAGCTTTCCCACCCTCTAATACAGCCAATTGTATTAGTGTGAACGGCCAGCCAAGCTGGTGACAACGCCGGAGCTGTGAGCTGGATTCGAACAGGCGAATCCAGCGTCTCCGGTGTTAGTGACAAACACAATCTCCACTACGCCACCTGACCGCCCTCAACAAGGCATTCTAAATGTAAACATTATCTGTGCATCTCCCCTTTTCCTCTCTCTCTCCCTCTCGTTCTCACTCTCCCTTTCTCTTTTTCCCTCTCTCTCTCTTTCCTTCTCTCTCCCGTATTTATTGTAATTTTCTTTGTATACTATTGCTACTGTAATTTTTTTTATTTACTTACTCAAAAGGCTTTTGCTGTTTGGTCAGGCTGCTTTTGTATATAAGAATTTGTTCTTACTTTTTTTAAACCGATACCGATCATTTCCGATATTACATTTTAATGCCAATATCGGTAGGCCAATAATATCGGACATCTCTAGTATAAAGCTATCCAGCTGCAAGCCAGCTTAGTATAGCACAAATGAATGGAAGCGGATACAGATCAGCTAGCAGTTGGTCAAAAATACATCTCCCAGAGTTTTAAGGTAGGCTAGCTGATCCGCTCCCATTAATCTGTGCTAAACTAGGCTAACTTGCAGCCGGATAGCTTTCTACTGAACGCACAAAGAGGAAACTGGTATCTATCTTCTAGTCTGACTCTGGAAAAGACGGTAAGTGCATTTAACATAATTCGTTTATAAGTAGGGATCAATGCACCAATATCTCTTTTCCATTTCTGAGTCCTCAACTTAAATTAGAGGTAGAATTAGAATCTCTCTATTTGCCAAGTAGGTACATTTACATATAGTACCAGGAATAAAGTTATACTTTTTATTAATTGCCATGGGGAAATTATTCCTCTGCATTTGACCCATCCTAACCGCTTAGAAGCAGTGGGAAGCCAGAGGTGTGGTGCCTGCATGGAGATCAAATCCAGTTTGAATGCCAGTATCTTGGTCAAGGGGTGATGGCAGGAATCATGTCTCTTTTATGGTGTTGGAGGGAACTGGAGTAGCTGGAGGGAACCCATGCAAGCATGGGGAGAACTAATCATTTAGATTTTTTGTTGTTGTTCCACAGATTTAATTGGTCTAAAAGTCTACCAGTAAACCAATAATGTCAAATGAAAATGTTTACCAATATAGCCTACATGTTTTATATATATATAAAAAAGAAAAAAGGTCTAGGGTACAACGTTTTGCAAACAAGCTAAACCTAGAACTTTGTGCTCTATCAAATTCCAACATTGGGTTAATCTCTGTTCAAGCTCATGTGTGGACGCATACCTTCACAGACACACTCAGCACTCACTATACATACTCCAGGCCATGTGTCGATTATCTGCACCCACCCCCCACTAGAAGACATGCACGTGAGGATGACTCACCATCATGCATCACGCAGTAGAACTTCCTGCCCTCTACCTTTGTGCTGTGCTCAGCACCACAAGGGAACAGACAAGGCCTGTGTCACGTGACGTGTATCATGTGACCTTGCAGGATGAACTCTCATTTCCCTCTCATTCTTCTGCGTCTCCTCCTACTCTGCGCTACTGTCCTCGTCTTCCCCTTCTCGTTTCCTTCTTCTCTCGCCCTCCAACAATACTCCAATTTCTACTGTTCTTCACTGACCTCAGCTGTTTCTCTCTCTCTCTCTCTCTCTCTCTCTCTCTCTCTCTCTCTCTCTCTCTCTCTCTCTCTCTCTCTCTCTCTCTCTCTCTCTCTCTCTCTCACACACTCTATCTCACACACACTCTCTCTACGGGTCAAAACACGCAGAGGCACTCTACAAGAAGGGCCAGAGCCGACTCTACTTCCTCAGAAGGTTGAGATCCTTCAATGTCTGTACAAGGATGTTGAGGATGTTCTACGAGTCGGTGGTGACGGGCGCCTTCTTGTACGCTGTGACCTGCTGGGGCAGCGGACTAAGAGGGGGGGACGCAAACAGGTTGGATAAGCTGGTCAGGAAGGCCAGTAACGTGGTATAGGGGTGGAGCTGGACTCTCTAGCGGTGGTGGCGGAGAGGAGGAGCCTTGCTAAGCTCCATGCCATCAGGAAAAAACCCTCCCACACAGACTTGGCTGACAGGAGGAGCATGTTCAGTGCTAGACTAACACTCCCAAAATGTAGCACTGAACGGCACAGGAAGTTCTTCATTCCTGTCTTAGCTACTCTACACTGGCTTCCTGTAACTTTTAGAATTGATTTTTTTTGTATCCACTTTTTCTCCTTATTTTTTCTATTTATTCTATCTATTTTTCTATTCTCCCATCCCAATTTCGTGTTGCCAATTCTCCCCTTCAATTCTCCCCTCCCCCATCTTGAACGTTGCTAGACTATGCCTCCCACTGGTCGGCTGTAGTGAGGATAGAAGCCTTGCATCACGTGTCCCCTCCGGTACACGAGGAGGCAGCCTGACGCCTCTTTTCACCAGACAGCGCAGTCTCTCAGTGACGAGGAGTAACGCGTGGGAGGCTCACGCTGCCCCCGATACTTGCTGTACAGGCGTCACCAAACCGACCTGTAGGAGTCGCTGTCCACAACGTCCAATCCCCACCCATCGACTTTCCACCCACTACCTCTGCCAATTGAGATAGTATGACGACTGGCCCAAGCCGCAGGCAATGCTGACTCCGGGAGTCGAGACCGAGCCTCTTGCATTGGTGAGGAGCGCAATCTCCGCTACGCCACCCAGTCGCTAGAATTGATTTTAAGGTGCTTCTCCTCACATACAAAGCTCTAAATGGACAAGGACCCAGCTACATTTCTGACTCTCTAATGAACTACACACCCGCCAGAACACTGCGATCATCAGATGCAGATCTATTAGAGGTCACCAGAAAGAGTCAAAAGAAGATCGGTGATGCAGCCTTTGTAAACTACGCCCCAAAACTGTGGAACACATTACCCAACAATATTAGGGAAGCCAATACATTAGACATTTTTAAAAGGCAGCTTAAAACCTATCTCTTTACCAAAGCATTTGACTGACTTTACACTATTATACTGTACTATTTCTGTGATTGACATTGCACTATTTATCTATGTTTTATTCCCCATGTTTTTATGTTTTTATTCTCTTTTATTTTATATATCCGAGGATTTTTATAGTATGTCTGCACTTTATGTGCTCATTTCATCATTCATGTCTTTTACATTCTACTAAAACTGAATCAAACCATAAACAAGGTGGCCTGTTGGGATGTTAGAGCCTAATGTGAAAAACTGTGATTTTATATGTCTGCTCATTTTACCATTGCTATTATTTTACTTATTTTAACTTTTACCCCCTATCCGCTGGGTGCATACTATATCCTTTATCATGTTTTATAACAGATTACAGAAGCCTATTGGAATGTGAGGTTCTGATATGATTTGATTAATATATCTGCATTATTTTATCCCATTTTATGCTTTGTTCTTGCTGCTTGTTTTACACTGATTTTATGTTTTATTTATTACTGATGTAAAGCACTTTGAACTGCAATCCCCTGTATGAAAGGTGCTATACAAATAAAGTTATTATTATTATTATTCCGACAGCCATCAGACTTTACAATGCATCTCTGTGCCTCACTGCATCACTGAGCACAGAGTGACAGTACCATCTTCCTGGACTTTTACATTTAAAACAACATTTTTTTTTTTTTTTTTTTTTTTTTTTTTCCTCCATTTTCCTCCGATTTTCTCCCATCCCAATGTTAGTCGTATGCCAATTCCCAGTCCCTTCCTGGTCGCTGCGCTTTACCCCCCACAGTCAGATCATTTGGGAGAGTGGAGGCTACCACGTGCTTCCTCCGACACACGTCCAGCCAATCACCGCTTCTTTTCACCTGGCAGCGCGGATTCTCATTGAGAGGGCGTAGCGTGTGGGAGGACCACACTATCCCCCTCACGTCCAATCCGCGCTTAGCAGGCGCCCCGACCGAACTGTAGGAGTCGCTGTTTACAACGACCCGGACCCACCCCGCCAGCTTCTCCCACCCTCTGATACAGCCAATTGTATCAGTGCAGACGGCCAGCCAAGCTGGTGACAACCCCGGAGCTGTGAGCTGGATTCGAACAGGCGAACCAAGCTCACAGCTCCGGGGCTGGTGACGAACGCAATCTCCGCTCGACCACCTAACCGCCCTTTAAAACAACATTGTCAATATTACACTTAATGTAGATCTCTGTATTTTTTTTACTGTATATTTTATATTAGATTGTACATACATAACAGAGGAAATGTGAATGTGAAATGTGAATCCCGGACCGTAGTTTATTATTATTATGTTATTCTTAGGCTTATTTTATTCCTTATTCTTAGGCAATTTTTTGTTATTCGTATTCGTAATTTGTTCTGTCTACCTAAATGTTTACTGTGAGCGATTTGTAGTGCCAAATTTCCCTCGGGATGATACAAGTATTTCTATTCTCTCTCTCTCTCTCTCTCTCTCTCTCTCTCTCTCTCTCTCTCTCTCTCTCTCTCTCTCTCTCTCTCTCTCTCTCTCTCTCTCTCTCTCTCTCTCTCTCTCTCTCTCTCTCTCTCTCTCTCTCTCGGTGGACTTTAAACCTTTATATTACCAGTAATAAACCCACCCGATGTGTCTCTGTCTCTCTTTCACGTGTCTGAAGAGTTACATTATCTAAACAGGGTAGATTGGCTTGCGTCAGTGGTTCTTGGAGGTCACCTACAAGTTAGCAGCCACTAAATAGTTAACTCAGGCTAGACTTTTGCTCGCAGGCCTCGCAGAGAACAGACCTTGCATCACAGCAAATACATTTTCGATACTAGATGCATTTAAAAAATGTGCCAAATCGTGACAATATGTGTATGTAAATGCATACGACATCCCAAAAGATATACACAAAAAATAAATCAAAATGGCCACCTCCGTAACAAGCAAGTGTACTAACAAGTTATCATAAAAGCACCAAATTTGGTAGACATACTTATCATGTGACCCCAAGAAGTCCTACAACCAATGCCAAAAGAAACTAAAACAGGAAGTGATGTATTGCCATCTCTGTAACAGGTACTGTTTTATAACGTACTACTTACAATTGGACAATAAATACAATAAATATGGTGTACTCTACAGTCTACATGCTTATTAGGTGACCCTAAGTAATTTGGGTGACCAGAACACTTAACCAGTTAGTGATATTACTAATGTTAAAAATGGCTGCCTCAATAGCAAAGAGTTGTCTTTGACCATGCCAAAATTACACCACAAAGGTGGCACATTTAGTTTACATGCTTACTAGATGACCCTGAGAAGGATCCTGGGCTGGTCGAAATGGTCACCTCTATAAGAAGGAATTATATTCAAACATACCAACACTACACCTTAAAAGCACCACATTCGTTATATTTTACTGGGTGACACTAAGACATCCACCTAGAGGGTGTGTCCCAATATTGTTAACATTTAAAATGGCGGCTAACAATGATAATTATGTTTAAACATACCGGAAATTACAACATAGTGGCGCCAACTTTTTATCAAAGCATGGAATAGAACTCCTAACCCTGGAAGTGTTAGTGCCTTGCTCCAGGGGACCTTGGGGGATTCCAGGGGGTATCCAGAGAAGGGAAGTTTAATTTCACTATTATTCAGTCATGGAATTCAGGACTAATCGATATCCAGCAACAATAATTTTCTCAGATTGGGGTCCCAGGAACAAAATCTTATCAAACGGGGGTACATCATGCATAGCAATTTGGGGGTCCTTGACATGAGAAGGTTTGAGAACCGTTTGTCTAGTAGGCTCATTTGTACCTGCAGGTAGTGCATGGGTTCCTCACATTGTCACCTAACTAATGGTCAAAACAATCCCCCTCCTTTTACCCTTAAACTTCTCCTCTGTCCTTTTGTCTGCTCATCTCATTCAGAATCTGGTCCTCAGTGGAGCCCTTGTGTGCATCAGTGCCACCTTTGTGCTTTAAAGTGCCTCACTTTGACAAAGACAGCCAGGGACAGAGACAGCCAGGGACAAAGACAGTCGAGGGACGAGAGGCGAGGGAATAGAATAGGAAGGTTACAAAAGAGTCATTCTTTGTGTCTTTTTGTGTCAGACAGATAACTATTAGCTTCATTCCCTATTAAATCAATTAATGATTAAAGTTAATCGTTAATTACCTTGGTTGGAGCTAATCAATGCTACAACAATTTGTAAAGCACACACTGTAGGCTAAATGTGTCCATTGAGATTAGGTTTGGTTGTGCATTAGGTCGATGGCTGGGCTTCTTGAGCGTGTCAAATTCACATACATTCAGCATTTCTTTTATGGGTATTTGATTGACTTTGCAGTGCATCTATATTTTCTTTCTTTATTTGATGTGATTTGAGCTCCTTATTGGCCACTGCGTTAACTGACTTTATGTATTAACCCTTTCACTACCACACTACCAAATGGTTAACCCTTTCACTGTGACAATACAGAAGGTTAACCCTTTTACTACCACATAACAAATGGTTAACCCTTTCACAACCACACTACAGAAGGTTAACCGTCTGTAGTGTGGTAGTGAAAGGGTTAATAATATAGTTTATTAAAGGAAAACTCCAACATTTTGGGAAATTAGCTTATTTAACATCTTCCCTGGAGTTAGACAAGAAGATACATACCTTTTTTGTCTCTGTGCGTGCATTCAGCTTTGGGAACAGTCGCTCCGTTAGCGTAGCTTAGCTTCATCACTGGAAGTGGGGGGGGGCCGGAGCCTGACGTTCCCTACAGGGTCTTACAGTCACCAAATACAACTCCAAAACGTTCCTGTAAACATGTTGTGACCTGTATATTCACCACGTGGAGAAATAAAAAATAATTTAATTAGACAATTACGTTTTATAAGCAAATATACTCTGAACTATTTTTTGCCTAACCACTCGAGTCTCTGGGCGCAGTCAGTGGTTTCAACGTGAAGCCGTGTTTGTTGATATTCTCATTCCTTCAAAGGATCCGAACCGATTGAAGTTTATGGATACCATGACTTAAAATCCTCTTACCTTGACGATTAAAAGCCTCCCCAATTTAGAAAACAGTAATCCAATGGCTGGTATTGATAATATAATACTAACTACTGCACGCTCTGAGCTAACCGGAGCTAACACAGAACAGGATGGTAAAGCAAATATAATGACTTCCTTTCTGGGGTTTTCAAAATAAAAGTGCAACGTTTATAGCAGCGGAAAACGTTTATTTTGTACATTATCTAACGTTAACACGAACCTAAACTAACTTTAGGTTAGTTGTAACTAGGGATGCACCGATATGAAAATTTGCCACCGATACCGATTGTTCAACTAACACAATCGGCCGATACCGATACCGATATTTGTGGCAAAAAAAATTTATATATATTTTTTTTACTATTTTTTTTATATTTTTTTTTTGAAACTACTGTATATTTGTGTTACAAATTGTGCTCACCGATATGAACATAGGCCTCTTTACTTACTTAAAAAAAGGAAACATCAAGAAATAGTACTATCTCTCTCCCAGTATGGTCTGCCGGGCTGCAGCTAGATACTAGTTCTCCCAGTATGGTCTACCGGGCTGCAGCTGGATACTATTGTCTCAACCAGAGCTCTCAACCAATGAAATTTTGATTGACAGTCGATTCTGCCAATTACGTCACACACCGCTTGCACCCGCCTCTGCTGTTACCACCAATCGGCAAGCGTGTATACATTTTTTACTTCCGCTTTTGTCCTCCATTGATTTTGACGAGAGGTTTTCTACAACAACAACAAAGCGCGGCCGACGTTTAGCTTTTAGCTCCGCAGGATGACTAAATGAGGCATAATGATTTTACTGCAACGAATGTTATAATAAAACAAAGCCTTTCTATACATGTGTCTGATTTATTAACTTTATTAACAGGGGGGCAGGTGGCGCACGGAGATTACGTTTGTCACCAACACCGGGAGACACTAGGATTCGCCTGTTCGAATCCAGCTCCCGGCGTTGCTATCAGCTTGGCTGTCCTCTCACACTGATACAATTGGCTGTATCAGGGGGTGGGAAAAGCTGAAGGGTGGGTCCTGGGCGTTGTGGACAGCGACCCCTACAGTTCGGTCGGGGCGCCTGCTCAGCGAGGGTTTGAACTGAGGAGAGATAGTGTGGCCTCCCACACGCTACACTCTCCCCGGTGAGAACCTGCGCGGCCAGGTTGGCCTGCCCCAGGCTGCACATGCGTCGGAGGAAAGCATGTGACAGTCTCTGGTCTCCCGGACCAACAGTAGGGGAAAGTACGCAACAACCAGGAAGGGTGGGATGGGAGAAAAATCGGGAAAAAAGGAGGGGAAGAAAGATATTAAAAAAAAAAAAAACTTTATTAACAGATTGCAGAATGGGTAAAACTCAGGGCTCTATGAGCAAGATACCGATACCCGACCGATACATCGGTGCACCCCTAGTTGTAACGTTAGTTTAGGTGCGTGTTAACGTTAGATAATGTACAAAATAAATGTTTTCCGCTGCTATAAACGTTGCACTTTTATTTTGAAAACCCCAGAAAGGAAGTCATTATATTTGCTTTACCATCCTGTTCTGTGTTAGCTCCGGTTAACTCCGAGCGTGCAGTAGTTAGTATTATATTATCAATACCAGCCATTCGATTACTGTTTTCTAAATTGGGGAGGCTTTTAATCGTCAAGGTAAGAGGATTTTAAGTCATGGTATCCATAAACTTCAATTGGTTCGGATCCTTTGAAGGAATGAGAATATCAACAAACACGGCTTCACGTTGAAACCACTGACTGCGCCCAGAGACTCGAGTGGTTAGGCAAAAAATTGTTCAGAGTATATTTGCTTATAAAACGTAATTGTCTAATTCAATTATTTTTATTTCTCCACGTGGTGAATACACAGGTCACAACATGTTTACAGGAACGTTTTGGAGTTGTATTTGGTAACTGTAAGACCCTGTAGGGAACGTCAGGCTCCGGCCCCCCCCCCCACTTCCAGTGATGAAGCTAAGCTACGCTAACGGAGCGACTGTTCCCAAAGCTAAATGCACGCACAGAGACAAAAAGGTATGTATCTTCTTGTCTAACTCCAGGGAAGATGTTAAATAAGCTAATTTCCCAAAATGTTGGAGTTTTCCTTTAAAGGGGACGTATTATGGAAAATTTCTTTTGCGTGTAGTGTTTGTATGGATTTGTCAGTCTGACATGTTATTTGGGTGCTGGAGAAGAAATACATAATGTACTCCTTGCCGTTTGACCAGGGTTTGAAGTCTTCAGATGAACATGCCTCAAACATGTGCCTGGTGATGTCACAAGTGGGACACAAGCAATGAGTTTGCTTTAACTAATCAATTAACTGTGTTTTTTGGAGCAAGGAGGAATGATGCTTACCTAACATACTCCACAGTCTGTAATAGATTTTTACTTTTGTGTGCGGGTTATCCAGACAGGGAAGTCGTCTAGAATTGTTGAAAAGAGATAATATGTCACCTTTAAGGTTCAGTTCCCGGCCAGTGATCTCACCACGTGTTACTGAAAACAAATCAATATCGAAAACAAATGTCTATCAGCTCTCCTTCAATAATGCCTGCCGCTATCTCTTTGATTTGGTTGGCGGCCCTGCAATGCAAGCTCACTCCCTTTAAAAGTGCAATAATCTGTAATCCAAATGTAAACAAACAGGTTGGCCCCCTACGGCTGATACCTTGATATTGGATGGATTTTCAAACAGACTTCTTCATACTCTCTCTCTAGGATAGACTGTGCCTGGTTTTTCTTTCGTGTATTTTGACGCTGTAAAGATTTTGTTTACATGTGTAATGAATACGATTAGCATTTTCAGTTAAAATTAGATATGAGGGGATCGAATCCAGCTGTGGTGCTTCCGGGTTGGCCGACCGTCCATACTAACACAATTGGCAGTGTTAGAGGGTGGGAAACCCGGCGAGGGTGGGTCCTGGTTGTTGTAAACAGCGACTCCTACAGTTCGGTCGGGGCGCCTGCTGCACAGCAAGGGAAGGATCTAAGAGAGGTAGTGTGACCTTCCACACGTTACACTCTCCAAGCGAAAGTCCGCGCTGCCAGGTGAAAAGAAGTGGTGGGCTGGGTACACATGTGACGGAGGAAGCATGTGATAGTCTCCGCCCTCCCGGACCGACAGTAGGGGGTAGAGTGCGCAACAACCAGGAAGAGGATTGGGAATTGGCATAACGACTAACATTGGGATGGGAGAAAAAAACGGAAAAAGAAGGAGGAAAAAGATTATTCGATATGAGAGTTCGAAAATGCTTATTAGAGTTAGACTTAGAGTTAAACTCTTCAATAATTATGCATGAAGCCAAAGTGAAGATTGGGCCTTTCAACTTTTCACCAGTCAAATCCAGTCCTGTGTGGGTTGGGGTGGTCTGTATTAGTTTTGGTTTATGGGACAATGGGATATCACTCTTTCATTCTGCCGCACCCCCCCCTCCCCCCTTCCTGGATCTTGCCGAACAGCTGGGTCCCTACCAGCCCAGAGCTCCTCTGGGAAGACACCAAATAAAAGACAGGCAGCAGGGTTGAATTACACTGATTAAATAGGAGTATGGTTGACACACAATGCATCCTAGACACGTCTGGAGCACAACACTGATGGAGCCGCTGATGCTCAGATGAAGACACCCCTTACAGAAATGTATTATGGTGGCTTGGTGTTGATTTCAGGTTCACCCTGGTCCCGGGCCATGGTATAACTAATCTACCATCCCCCGTGGTACCACTTTTGTACTGAAATAATACCATATATAATCCAATTTAAAACATGATACTGACGGTAATATCATGGTCTTTCCGTCATTTATTTGGTCACTTACTACCATCATCAGAGTGACCAAAGAATTATGGAAACATTGTCATGAACAACATTAATAGTGACATTTAACAACACCCTCTCCCCACTATCTATCTAACCTCAAAATCACAGCACCAGGTTTTCAGGCAACACTGAAAGCTGTTGCTTTTGCTCTCACGTAAAGAATAAACATCTGTATGAAATACTGTGTTGAAGATACACAATCTTTACAATGCAATTTGGGGTGATTTTCATCATAAATATGGGGCCATGTGTGTAAAAGGTTTGGGAATCTCTGCCCTATAACTATGCTCTTCTCTGAATGCAGCATCAAGTCCCTTCCTGGTCTGTACCTTAACCAGTGACAACCACTTTCCCTTTCAACTGATGCCTGGTATAAAGTTGGTGACCAGGTGCTCAGGACCAGGGGCGTAGCCAGAGATTCTAGGGTCCTCTGCACAAGAAGTGTCTCTGGGCCCCCCTCTCCTCCCCAGCCATGACTCATTTATTATGGACTCAAATAGTTATAAAATCGTTTAGTCCAGAGTAGACTCCAGACCCTCTGAGCCGGGTCCTCCCTCAGTTCCACTATTCCCCCCGCTTCTACGCCCCTGGTCAGATCTTTTTGGGTGCATATAGCTACACATAAATGACATCATAGGTATGCGCTGAAAATGAAAGTACTGATCCATCCATCCCATAGACTGTTATATAACCACAGCCATTACAAAACTGAAAGGTTTGCAACAGATTTGCTTCACCAACGCCAGAGGTTTGCCCACAACTGTTTGCCAGAAGGCCTGTATAAGGGAGGAATACAACACAGAGGTATTTGCACATCCAAGGTTCTGGTGCAGATGCACCGGAAGTAAACTGTGTACCTTGAATTAAATCCAACATACTGCTGTTGCGCAACTCCATGCGTATGGAAAATAGTTATACAAATCTTACAATTTTTTTTACATAGGTCTAAATCCACATGTAGGATTTGAGAATCTGCCTTATATGACCGGGCAACAACCAGTAATCTAACGGAATAGTATAAAGTAAATAATAGATGATGGTTATGATATCTGAAGGCAGACGCTATCATATAAAACTTTTCTGAAGGCAGAAACGACATGTTTATTTTCCACTTGGAGATAAATAAGTGCCACTCACCCTCCTCTTCCGTGCACAGGTAGGAGTAGAAGCCCTCGGACTTGAGCATGATGAGGAGCGAGCCCCAGCCCAGCAGCACTGCGGAGAAGAGCAGGTTCTCGATGATGGCCGTCACCGCCATCCACCAGCGCCGAGCGAACGCCGTGGCCAGGGTGGGAGCCATGGTGCCACGGGGAGAGGGGAGAGTAGGAGACGATGGAGACCCGTGTGGGATCTTCTCTGACAGGTGCAGAGAGCGGAGGATCTGCTGATCTGTGGGGAGAGGAAAGGAAAGAGGATGTTTGTCAGTTGGCCTTCTTATGAACTCACGAAGAGCAGGACAGGGGCGGGTCTTAACTCACTATCACGTTTAAGACGGTGAGATAAAGCTACTGAACTTTGATCCTCACATGAAGGAGGACACTTGACTGTGGGATGAAGTGCAAACAAACTGATAATAGATCGGTGCCTAACTGTGATGTAGGGTATACTCTTAAAAAACAAACGTGTTTTTAAAAGAAAACACAAGATGTGCATGCTGTCCCCAAACACATACATGTGTGTTACAGGTGTTCTGAACACGTATAGTGTAAGGGGCACTTCACCCAAAAAAAATATGTTGTACATAATCTCACACACATCCAAAAACTCTAACAGTTATGACAATAACTGACAGTTATTGAAGGGAAATTTGTTTGAATATGGCCACCAGTGATGTAATCGGGGACAGTGAATCCTTGTGTTGTGTTAATTTCAGCTCAATGAAATGATAAGGTAATCAACACGACAACACACAAGGGTTGAATGTCCCCAATGACATCACTGGTGGCCATATTCAAACGATGTTTGGTGAAGTGCCCCTTTAATAACATCCTATTTCAACACATCTCGTAGTGTTGTTTGTTTCAAGGCTGCTGACGCATAATTCAAATCGGTTTAATTGACACCTTTTGAAGAAAAGAGAGGAAGGTGCATCTTGTTGATGGCGAATCCTATTTACGTTTGAGTCGTCATTCCGCAAAAGTAGCCTATACACAGTAATTTTCTTAAAATTGCCAAGGATTTCAGAGGGACAAAACAACAACCTGTAGTCACTTTTGGTGGAATTTCCCTTTAACGCTCACCAGCATAACCAGTAATGTATTAACAGGGAAGGAAGGAACATGTCGCTATATTGCCTGCAAGGACAGACCTCCTTACATCACATTAGGGCAGACCACAGATAATTGCAGAAGCTGCCATGGATGAGGCATCAACTTTGTGCTGTTTCATAGAAAAGACAAACTGGTCCAAACTGGACCCAGCTTCTCCTGCCGCTACCCCCTCATCCCGTGCCCCCTGCCCCCGATCCTCTCGCTGTCTCACTCTCTCCCACACACACACACACACACACACACACACACACACACACACACACACACACACACACACACACACACACACACACACACACACACACACACACACACACACACACACACACAGTCCCCTAAATGTCTTCACAGGCCCACCGAACCGCAGTGTTCTCTCGCAATTACTGCGAGCCTCCAAAAGACATGCAACAAACAGACGGACAAGCAGACATGCTTTCTCTCCCTCTCTCTCTCTCTCTCTCTATCTCTCTCTCTCTCTCTCTCTCTCTCTCTCTCTCTCTCTCTCTCTCTCTCTCTCTCTCTCTCTCTCACACACACACACACACACATTGATTGTTATTTCTCTCATGCACGCACGTGCGCACACACAGTTTCTGATCATAAAATGGGAAAAAAGAGAAGAAAAAAACCTATAGCCCTACATAGCTCTGCAAAGCATGGCTGAATCAAGTTGTGCTATTAAGATGAATAAGTTATTGACCATATAGTAGCCCGCCTGTTACATCTCCCATTAGGTCTTTAATTAATATCTTATACTTTTTTTTTTTTTTTTTTTTTTTTATATATATATGTCACCAACAGTGTCTAGTATAAAGCCAAAATCCAACCTTACCTTTATGTTGTAAGTAACCAAATATACAACGCGATAGACAGTTGACTTTTCTTGATGATATGTTGGGGGTCAGTCTGTCAGTCAGTCGTCAGGTTGCTTTTGCACAGTGACCGGTGTGTCTGAGAGAAGAGCCGGTTTTAAACGGGAGCAGGACGTCCCAGTCCCACAGCATCCCTCGCTGGCTGTACGGGGAGGTGCTGAAACTTGCCACGTCGTCCAATCACAACAACAGACTGAGACCACCAACATGATGAGTGGACTCCAGGGGGACACACGCTCTGGGGCCATCTATCTATCTATCTATCTATCATCAATAATAACACGAACATGCAGCTTAGATAAGAAACACACACACACACACACACACACACACACACGCACGCACACACGCGCACACACACACACACACACACACACACACGCACACACACACACACACACATTAGTTTATATTCATATTCTTTTTTTATATTATTATTATATATTTTATATATATCTTATTTTAATTTTTTTTTATTATTATATATATTTTTTTCATTCTACTGTAATTGTCTGCCCGTATGTCGCATCAAAACTACCAAATCAAATTCCTTGTATGTGAAACATATACTTGGCAATAAAATACCTTTCTGATTCTGATATGCCAATAACGTTCCGCGCACTGCGCTGCCGAAACGATCATGCACACGGACACACCCAAAGTTATATTTCCACTGGAGATTAGGAAACTAACTCTTCAACTCTGTCTAGGGATTTTCTATATACCCACCGATAAATTACCCGTGACTATGACGTTTCATTGAATCATTACAATGAAAATGAATGATATCTCGCTCCTGCACTGTCTCTCTTATGTACATGGGCGCGTCGCGACATGTCTGTCATCAAAGCATATCGTTACCCTCCTCGACCCCTGCTTGACAATCTGCTGCCAATTGTTTGGTTGATTTCCCTTGTAGTTAAAATGATCGATCGCATGCGCGGACATGGCAAAGACATATCCCGATCGATTATTGGAAAGGAGAAGTGTTCGTACAGTATAGCTACCATGTGCGCGGTGTTGGGGATTCTGTTGTTGAACTACATTTTGCAGTAGTTGAGTGGTAGTTTATACATTAAAATCCCTGTAGCGTCTCTGTGATTCATGTAGTTTAGGTGGTTAATTGCAAACGATTATTTCCATAGAAATGTAGGCTAGCCTTTCTTAATTCCACCTCCTTGTCCTCTCCCTAAAACACACCCTCGGGCCAAAGTTGATAATTTCCCGCGGCCGCAATAATGTGTATCATGTAGTTTGTAGTCGAATCGCCTTTTCATAGCAAGTTTTAGGATTACGTTTAATTTAAGATTGAGTTTAACTTCTTTCCATTGCAAAGTAGCAAGTCGTTTGGTAAAGTACAGTTTTGGAGTAGGCCTACTTTCCTCAACACTGTGCGTCATGCGTAATTTGATGAATTGGTTCTTTCTCTCCTATCTGATGGTGGACCGAGTTCCTGGCATCATTGGTATGCTAAAAATGTAATATCACATTAGGCCTGGCATACACATCTTAGAAAACAACGATGCTATATCCTGCCAATGTGAAATAAATCCAATGATAAATCAATATGAGGAATCAGGAACACCCGCACACTTGTCTCACTTGCTCAATAAAGTATTTTATTATTTATACACGGCGTGTCGGTCCCTGGTCTTCTTTATATGCCTGAAGAATTCTGCAGAATTCAGAAGTTCAGAAGTTCAGAGACCGAAGTGTGTTCCTGAACCAGTCTCAGTGTTGTGTTGATAGGCGTATTAGGCCTATTGATTACTGATCGGACACTTAATTCGTCATTTCCGATCTGAATGAACGGATACGGCGACCGAATGATTGTGATCAATGTCTGGTGTCTGCGTCCACTAAGTTATCATACATGATACATAGGCTGATGAGTGGAAGTAAGAACAAGGGTCACTGACTGTTCCAATGCATGAGAGAAAATGCACATACACTCAGACATACGCGCACGCACGCACACGTACGAGAACGCACAAGGATAGAACACGTGGTACAGATTGCGACTCCTTGGTCTACCCCCAAGTCCCCAACCCACATGACGCATGCATTTGCATGCACGAGCATAATTGCACACACCACAGACACACACACACATACTGCACACACACACACACACACACACACACACACACACACACACACACACACACACACACACACACACACACACACACACACACACACACACACACACACACACACACACACACACACATAAAATCTTTATCACAAACCGCACAAACATTTACACCAATTTATTATAAATGATAAATTCTTAAGTTTAGACGTGTGTGAAAGGTTTTGATTGACATTTTTTGATTGAAATTGTATTAACAGATTGCAGAATGGGTACAGTACAGTACAGCTCAATACACACAATTGTTAAGGGGATGCAGACCAGAGAAAGACTTTCGTCTTGTTTACATCAGGGTCCCCCATTTTCAATTCATCATAAATGTGACATACATGACATATATACAGATAGACAGTACTGCTACATCTATACATTTATGACATACCAGATTTACAAATACAGTACTGTTTGTGATACAAAAAAAGAGTCTAAAAAAGAGAGTACATTTGACAAAGAAACTGTACATTAGAGGAGGTTGGGTATAGGTGGGGTGGAGGGGGGAAACTGTACATTGGAGGTGGTTGGGTATGGGGTGGGGGTGGGGGACTGTACATTGGAGGTGGGTGGGTGCGGTGGGTTGGGTAGGTGGGGTGGGGGGGGTATCTGTACATTGGATTATCGACAAAACCTTACTTGGTCCCAAGAAGAGGATCTTGTGTATTATTGGGTTAGGACATTTACTGTACATTGGAGGGGGTTGGGTTAGGACATTTACAGGGGCCAGTTTCGAATTGCAGTCTCCCGTAGGTGCTCTTTGAGAGTGGTTTTGAAAGTGGGTAGTGATTCACATTCCTTTACGGCTGTGGGTAGGGCGTTCCACATTGATGTGGCATAATTGCGAAACGTGTTTTCTCCCTTGTTTGAGCCGAATCTGGGTTTAACATGATTTGTGGAGCTCCCTCTGGTGTTGTGATTGTGGTATTCACTGACCTTTGGGAAGTATTTTGACATGTACATGGGTACCATAGTCATGTAGTGTATCTTGTAGACCAGGCCCATTGCAAGTTGCTGTACTCTGTCGTCTACTCTAAGCCATCCTAGGTTGTCAAAGTGGGCAGGGGTGAGGTGGGTTCTAGGCTTCAGGTCAAGCAGTAGTCTGACCAGTTTGTTTTGTGATGTTTGTAATTTTGTTTTTAGCGCCTTTGAGGTGCTTTGGTACCAGTAGGTCTGATGCCCTACTAAGACTTTTAATGTCTTGTAATGTTTGAAATGCTTAAAACAAAGTCTACAAAGTAATGTTTTCAATCCCGTCATGTGAAGTTACTATATAGCCCAATGGAGGTGATTGCCTTTGTGTTCTATAAAGAGAATGGTGGATAACACACCATATATACCTATTCCTAATTTGTTCTCTCTGGGTGTTTTCCAAAAGGAATTCTTCCTGAGGGCAATCTTCTAATTTATTCCATTCTAGCCTGTTTTTATTTTCTTTATTTTGTGGAATGGAGTTCAAAAGTTCAAAATCCCACAAAGGAGCAGCAGTGGTCTGAGGGTTAGTGAAGCGGCTTGTGACCGGAAAGGTCGCTGGTTCCATAAAATGGACTGGCAGGAGAAATCTGGGTGGAGAAGTGAATGAATAGCACTCTCATTGCAACAGTGTCAGACTGGTTGTACTGGGCAGATCCTAGTGGTCAACAGTGTCAGACTGTGGTTGTACTGGGCAGATCCTAGTGGTCAACAGTGTCAGACTGTGGTTGTACTGGGCAGCTCCTAGTGGTCAACAGTGTCAGACTGGTTGTACTGGACAGCTCCTAGTGGTCAACAGTGTCAGACTGGTTGTACTGGGCAGTTCTTAGTGGTCAACAGTGTCAGACTGTGGTTGTACTGGGCAGCTCCTAGTGGTCAACAGTGTCAGACTGGTTGTACTGGGCAGCTCCTAGTGGTCAACGGTGTCAGACTGTGGTTGTACTGGGCAGCTCCTAGTGGTCAACAGTGTCAGACTGGTTGTACTGGGCAGTTCTTAGTGGTCAACAGTGACAGACTGTGGTTGTACTGGGCAGCTCCTAGTGGTCAACCGTGTCAGACTGGTTGTACTGGGCAGCTCCTAGTGGTAAACAGTGTCAGACTGTGGTTGTACTGGGCAGTTCCTAGTGGTCAACAGTGTCAGACTGGTTGTACTGGGCAGCCCCTAGTGGTCAACAGTGTCAAACTGTGGTTGTGCTGGTCAGCTCCTAGTGGTCAACCGTGTCAGACTGGTTGTGCTGGGCAGTTCCTACTCCTAGTGGTCAACAGTGTCAGACTGGTTGTACTGGGCAGCTCCTAGTGGTCAACAGTGTCAGACTGTGGTTGTACTGGGCAGTTCCTAGTGGTCAACAATGTCAGACTGGTTGTACTGGGCAGCTCCTAGTGGTCAACAGTGTCAAACTGTGGTTGTGCTGGGCAGCTCCTAGTGGTCAAGTGACAGACTGTGGTTGTACTGGGCAGCTCCTAGTGGTCAACAGTGTCAGACCGTGGTTGTACTGGGAAGCCCCTAGTGGTCAACAGTGTCAGACTGTGGTTGTACTGGGCAGTTCCTAGTGGTCAACAGTGTCAGACTGTGGTTGTACTGGGCAGCTCCTAGTGGTCAACAGTGTCAGACTGTGGTTGTACTGGGCAGCTCCTAGTGGTCAACAGTGTTAGACTGTGGTTGTACTGGGCAGCTCCTAGTGGTCAACAGTGTTAGACTGTGGTTGTACTGGACAGCTCTCAGGTGTGAATGTGTGAAGCGGGGCATTGCTGCTCAGCGAACTAACCCTGAGTACCGCTCCTCAGTCCATCCCAGTTCTCTTGATCATTTGCACATCCTTGAAAACCAGCCTACATTATGGGCAAATCAGTAGCCTATTCAAATTACATCAGCGCCATCATGAGGTGACGAAGGGTAAATACACATGTAATACGGAAGCTATGAGGGAGAAACAGAGACATTTGTGAACATTGTTAAGATGTACCCCAATCTATTAAAGGGGAATGTCACACATTTTAAGAATTCACATAATGTTCTACCTGTGCCACCCACATCCACATGACAGTTCAGTCATTATTTGTGAACATGCAATACTCTCCCCTAAAGCTAGAAATCAGAGAGAGAGAACCCTGGGCCTGGTCTACAAGATACACTATACTATACGACTAAGGTACCCATGTACTTGTCAAAATACTTCCCAAAGGTCAGTGAATACCACGACCACAACACTAGAGGAAGCTCAACAAATCATGTTAAACCCAGATTCGGCTCAAACAAGGGACTAAACACGTTTCGCAATTATGCCACATCAATGTGGAACGCCCTACCCAAAGCTGTAAAGGAATGTGAATCCCTACCCACATTCAAAACCGCTCTAAAAGAGCACCTACGGGAGGCTGCAATTCGAAACTGGCCACCGTAAATGTCCCAACCCCCCCCAACCCCTTCCTAATAGACAGTCTCCTCCCCTCCGTATGTATATATTCTCTCCCCACCGTATGTATATTTATCTCCCACCCACCCACCCCCTCCTAATGTACAGTCTCCTCCCCACCGTATGTATATATTCTCTCCCCACCGTATGTATATTTATCTCCCACCCACCCACCCCCTCCTAATGTACAGTCTCCTCCCCATCATATGTATATACTCTGTCAGGATCTATGGGTAACAGTACTGTATATTTGCATATCATATATGTTACAAATGTAACAGTACTATATACCTGTATGTCATGTATGTCCCTATGCCATAAATGTCATGATGTCATGTATGTTGTGTAATGTCATAAATGTCACTATGAATTGAAAATGGGGGACTCTGATGTAAACAAGACAAACGTCTTTCTCTGGTCTGCATCCCCTTAACAATTGTGTGTATTGAGCCGTACTGGTCGATTGCCGTTACACACAGCTAGAGTTAAAAATCAAAATGGATCGGTATCAGGTTCCACCATGAATGCATGAAAGGGGGGCGGGGGGGGGGGGGGGGGGGGGGGGGGGCGGGGAACGTCGTTTCTGAGGTAGGGGGTGTCTGTGTGGGAGAGTGTATTAGAGGGGGAGGCCCAGACAGATGTCTCCCACAATTCCATCTCTCTCTCTGGTCGCTTAGGACAGGGGTACATTACACACACACACACACACACACACACACACACACACACACACACACACACACACACACACACACACACACACACACACACACACACACACACACACACACACACACACACACACACACACACACACACATACACACACACACACACACACACACACACACACACACAATATGGCATATCAGACGGACCAGACGCTCACACCCTGTGCCACCACACGTCCAGGTACTGTCCACCCTGGAGCCAGCAGCACTGAGGAGCCGGACCAGACGCTCACACCCTGTGACACCACACGTCCAGGTACTGTCCACCCTGGACACGTGTGCATCAAGGCACCCTCCCCAGATGCGTTTCCATATCTCAACAGAAAGCACTATCACTCCATCAACCCTCAAATCATCTGCATCGCTCAGAACCACCTGCTCAACGTGGTCCCCCACTTCCCAGGGGGCTCTGTGGGTGTGCACCTCGAGTATATGTCCAGCAACCGTAGGCTTCTATTCTTCTAAGGACTTGTTTCATTAGGATATCGTGGATATGTGCTGGCCCCCTGGTTCATGACCCCACTCACCAACCCTCAGACGGAGCAGGAGGTGGCCTACAATGACTCTTTCCACTGTCGAGTGCAGCGTCGGACTGCTGAAAAGACGCTGGATGTGTTTGGACGCAGCAGCTGACACACCTCAGACAACCCTGAGCCCGCTGTTCCTCCTCCAGTGGTCAGCTTCTCTCTCCTGTTCCTCCTCCAGTGGCCAGCATCTCTCTCCTGTTCCTCCTCCAGTGGCCAGCTTCTCTCTCCTGTTCCTCCTCCAGTGGCCAGCATCTCTCTCCTGTTCCTCCTCCAGCATCTCTCTCCTGTTCCTCCTCCAGTGGCCAGCTTCTCTCTCCTGTTCCTCCTCCAGTGGCCAGCATCTCTCTCCTGTTCCTCCTCCAGCTTCTCTCTCCTGTTCCTCCTCCAGTGGCCAGCATCTCTCTCCTGTTCCTCCTCCAGCATCTCTCTCCTGTTCCTCCTCCAGTGGCCAGCTTCTCTCTCCTGTTCCTCCTCCAGTGGTCAGCTTCTCTCTCCTGTTCCTCCTCCAGTGGTCAGCTTCTCTCTCCTGTTCCTCCTCCAGCATCTCTCTCCTGTTCCTCCTCCAGCTTCTCTCTCCTGTTCCTCCTCCAGTGGCCAGCATCTCTCTCCTGTTCCTCCTCCAGTGGCCAGCTTCTCTCTCCTGTTCCTCCTCCAGCTTCTCTCTCCTGTTCCTCCTCCAGTGGCCAGCATCTCTCTCCTGTTCCTCCTCCAGTGGCCAGCTTCTCTCTCCTGTTCCTCCTCCAGCTTCTCTCTCCTGTTCCTCCTCCAGTGGCCAGCTTCTCTCTCCTGTTCCTCCTCCAGTGGCCAGCTTCTCTCTCCTGTTCCTCCTCCAGTGGCCAGCATCTCTCTCCTGTTCCTCCTCCAGTGGCCAGCTTCTCTCTCCTGTTCCTCCTCCAGTGGCCAGCTTCTCTCTCCTGTTCCTCCTCCAGTGGCCAGCATCTCTCTCCTGTTTCTCCTCCAGTGGCCAGCTTGTCTCTCCTGTTCCTCCTCCAGTGGTCAGCTTCTCTCTCCTGTTCCTTCTCCAGTGGCCAGCTTCTCTCTCCTGTTCCTCCTCCAGTGGCCAGCATCTCTCTCCTGTTCCTCCTCCAGTGGCCAGCTTCTCTCTCCTGTTCCTCCTCCAGTGGCCAGCTTCTCTCTCCTGTTCCTCCTCCAGTGGCCAGCTTCTCTCTCCTGTTCCTCCTCCAGTGGCCAGCTTCTCTCTCCTGTTCCTCCTCCAGTGGCCAGCTTCTCTCTCCTGTTCCTCCTCCAGTGGCCAGCTTCTCTCTCCTGTTCCTCCTCCAGTGGCCAGCTTCTCTCTCCTGTTCCTTCTCCAGTGGCCAGCTTCTCTCTCCTGTTCCTCCTCCAGTGGCCAGCTTCTCTCTCCTGTTCCTCCTCCAGTGGCCAGCATCTCTCTCCTGTTCCTCCTCCAGTGGCCAGCATCTCTCTCCTGTTCCTCCTCCAGCTTCTCTCTCCTGTTCCTCCTCCAGTGGTCAGCTTCTCTCTCCTGTTCCTCCTCCAGTGGCCAGCATCTCTCTCCTGTTCCTCCTCCAGTGGCCAGCTTCTCTCTCCTGTGTTTTGTGATAATTTCTTTGGACTCTGATTTCACATGAGCCCATTTCTTTTTCACTTTAGCCGCTGTGCGCTCCGCTCCTGACGCCACGTTAACCTCACCTGTTTTCTCATCCCATGCCGATATTTTGGGGTGGCCTTGTACCCACCAATAAATTAAATGTCCGGCTAAAATGTCATGTTCTACAATATGACTTACTACTATAGGGTCTTTATACCTGTATCACTGTACATATTCATACTATAACTCTGCACATGCATCTGATGAGCACTATTACTCTGTAGTATTTATATATTTTCTACCCAGTTTAATCACATGTGCATTGTATATTTCTATTGCACTATAGCATTTCTATTCTTCATTTGGGGGAGCGCAGATGAGAACACTTTGGCTTTTCAAGAACACATTTTCACGCGTTTGTGAATCCGGCGGGGATCTTTCTTAAGTTTGTTCTTATGAAGTTCATAAGAAGATATTTACGAAGATACTTATCAAAATGTTAGTGAATGAGGTCTAATGTATGTACCATTACCACTGTAGAATATTTTTTTTTATCTTGTCACAGTCTTTGTGTCTTTTGCATAAAAGCTCGACCTTGAAGGCAACGACAGGACATGACACACAGCAAACACAAACATTTTATTACAAGGACACATTATACACACTATACTAACAACAGCAAACGCGAACATTTCAATACAAGAACACATATTATCCAGACTACTATGCTATGCCTCACACAATAACACTTGGACTATAGTATATTCTACAAAAACACCACAAACTTTATATACATCCAACACTTAGTCAGAACTACTTTGTACAACGGAGAGGGTGATCGGCTGTCCCCTGCCCTCCCTCGGGTCCCTGCACGACTCCAGGGCGCTGAAGAGGGCAAGAAAGATCATGGCCGACCCCTCCCAAAGGCTGGGAAAGCTCGTCACAGACGAAGTCTCTTCCCCCCAGCCGCTAGGCTGATCAATGCCTCAATCTGAATCTGAATCTGACACAGAGAGAGATTGTTTCTTGTTTTTGTTTTGTTTTATTGTGGATCCCCATTAGTCTACTCTACACCAAAGTGAGACTACTCTTCCTGGGGTCCAAACATTAAAAATACAAACACACACAAAAAAGTAAAATAAAAATATAAAACCACAAACATTGAAGTACTCCCAAGAAAACATCACAACGAACAAAACAGTGACTAAAAGCTCACTCAATATTCATAAGTTAGATATCACAATTCTAATGATTTTAACTCATAATATAGCATAACTTTTCTCCCGATCACCTCTGATTGGCAGGTTTTTATATCGGGGTAGAAGTATGGGTAGAGTTTCTCAGTGAAGGTTTCTGTAGATGTGAGTCATGTCTTTATGGTCGTAGAAGGACACCTCCCCCCTGTCGTAGTCCAGCTGCACTGTGATCCTCTGCAGCCTCCTCTTCACTTTGAGGGTCTTACCCCGACCATTAGTGTACTTACCACTGCTGTGCCATATAGGGGCGGACCTTCCTACAGGCGATATAGGCGGTCGCCTAGAGCGCCACCCAGAGGGGGGCGCCAAAAAAAAAAAAAAAAAAAAAAAAATTTTTTTTTTCTGTGCAGTTTTGGCGCCCCCCTCTATATCTGCAACCATTATTTTTACATTAAAAAAAATTCTAACATAAGGGAAAATGAGCCAAAAATCTAGCGCAGTGGTGAATCTCGCCTAGGGCGCCAAATGGGCTAGGTCCGCCCCTGCATATAGCCCAGATTCCAGATTTTTGTAGCTCCCCTTTCCTGGCTAATGACTCATTAATTACACCTACCTCCCATTCAGGATTGTCTCCAACCTCCACCTTCCAGGTGTGTCTTCCTGAGCTGAAGCCTTCAGAACCCAGAACACCTGGGGTCAGATCATCAGACAGAAAGAGACAGAGAGACCAGGGGCTTGCGGTGTTTGGGTCCAGAATGACAGGACTGAACTTGACCCTCTCCTTCATCTTCTCCCAGACTCTGAAGGTCAGGTTGCCCAGGTGTTTGGCCTCGTCTATCAGCGTTCCTGAGACCAGCTGTGGATCTGGCAGCTTATACTGAGTTCTGGAAGAACATTCAGGAGTCAGTGCTACTCTGGGTTTGGCTTCGGAGAAGAGAGAGAGAGAGAGAGAGAGAGAGAGAGAGGAGAGAACTTACCTTTTCACAGTGGTCTTGTAGTTCTGTGGAGGTAGAGAAAGTTCAAGTTAAACACTAATAAACATCCCCAACCAGTCATTCCATATGAACTTAGAGAGAACTGTCCTGACCTGCAGGAAGGAGACGTCTTCAGCTCTCAGCTCCTCTTCTATGGCTCTGATTGTGTCTGAAAGGGTTGAAATCGCTCTGCTCAGTCCCTTAATCTTCTCCTTCATCATCTGACTCTTCTGCTTCTCTTCCTTCCTCAGTGCAGCTACCCTGGCCTCCTCTTCCTCTTGTAGAAACTGCTGAAGCTTCTTAAACTCCTTTATAATCTGCCACTCTGTGTACTGGGTCTGGACCTGGAGACATGGGGTTAAACATGTACCTCAGTCACACAATGGGCAGAAGATATAAAACATCTCACTGTTGCAAATTCAGTTGTTTCTCTTTTCACTTCATACAATAATGAACAACAATGGCATTGTTTACACTATTACCTACTAGGGGTGTAACGGTATGTGTATTCGTCCCGCAAATTTACGGTACCGGCCGTCACGGTGCGGTACGTGCAGCCATACGAAGAATACGCCTCAGCGCAAACGCACCAGTCGCACATGCAGGTCTGTGCGAGAACAGCGCGCATGGCCGGGCACACCGAGTCCGACTTCAGAGCGGGCGAAAGTGCATGGAGAAAGGCACATTTACATTGGAACAGCTGCATTACAATTACAAAGGTCATTACAATTTTACAGTTTTCTTTCGTTTTCTTGTTCGCCCAATAATGTTAACCAAATGAAACCAATGGAAAGAAACACACCAACAAACACACCAACATTCTCCCCCGCCGGACTCGAGTAGGGTAAATCTGCAGTGCCGCAGCCCCATACATTGCCGGACTCACAGGCACAGCTGATCAAATAAAAAAAAATAAACATACTTTTCCTATAGAAAATTATTCTATTTAATAATAATAATTATCATAAATATAATATAATTTTTTTTATTTTTTAAGGAAAAAAAATATTATATTAATAATTATTATATATATTTTTTCTGTTGTACCGAACTCGTACCGAACCGTGACCCCAATACAGAGGTACGTACCGAACCATGGCTTCTGTGTACCGTTACACCCCTATTACCTATACACTGCACACTACATATTGTTTACACTCTTACCTATACACTGCACACTACATATTGTTTAAAATCTTACCTATACACTGCACACTACATATTGTTTACACTCTTACCTATACACTGCACACTACATATTGTTTACACTCTTACCTATACAATGCACACTACATATTGTTTACACTCTTACCTATACACTGCACACTACATATTGTTTACACTCTTACCTATACACTGCACACTACATATTGTTTACACTCTTACCTATACAATGCACACTACATATTGTTTACACTCTTACCTATACACTGCACACTACATATTGCCACTGGAACTTGATATTGGTACCTTTATGTGTTCTGCTGCTTGGTCACATTTTTGTTTAATTTCATGAAAGGTTCCAAGCTTATTCTGTAAGAGCCTCAGTGCAGCCTGGAGCTCCTCCTGCAATGAAACATATGTTCTGGAGAAACATGCGTTTTACTTTGAAAGATAAACAGGTGTTTCTGTGTGTCGAAGAGCAACCAAACAAAGAAAAAATCAAAGTAGAACCCTGTACTCTCCACAGTGTAGGTTGTTATATAATGTTCTATTTTACTTATATTATTCAATATAATATATCGTAAAAATTATATAATATATCATAAAATTCATTTTACAAGTGCTGATTTATGATTTTATTAGGATCCCCATTAGCTGATGTTTTTCCTGGGGTAAAACACATAACATATAAACATGACAATAGATAATTTACAGACGACCAAGTGGTACTCAAATCAGAAAGTGACAACATCATTTCTCTCAAACATATTACTATACATAGCATTATTCTTATTGGTATGGAATCATACATAGTACAATATATATTACATAATGCAGGATATATTAATATTCACTAAATTCACAAGCAGTGAGATACCATAAACATACATACATAATACTACATATTTTACCCTGATTCAAAGACACTGGATATATACATACAAAGTAAACTTGTACCAGCTATTGCATTTGTATAGGCTATTGACATTCCTACCACTAAAATAAATGTAACTGTGTGTGTGTCTAAAATGTACAGAATGTATTTACTGCGTAAGGTGAAGGCTGTATCGTTTAATCCCATTCCCACCTCGGCGGACTACGCAATTATCACTCTGGGTGAAAGATATATTGGTGTAGATTTAGGAATAAAAAGTTCTCCATTTACAATCCTGCCCGTTTTGCGCAATCATAATTTTAAAGTTGCGACTAGATCTTTCCTCGCGAACGGATACTTGGTCACCGCATAGTTTTATTTGACATTTTCAGTGTGTGCAATGCTGTGTTGTTGGTGTAGGGAGAAGGGGATATGATTTAAATGTATGGTTAATAACATGTACGTTGTGGCCCGTTTCTCAGCTGTATCCAATCGCTTGCCTATAGCAAGTAGCGTATATACATATAACATTGTTTAGAAACCTATTTTGCGAACGTTAGAATGTGTTTTTTGTCCATTTTCGTCGAGATGTACTTTGTGGATGACATGCTAACATCACGTTACTGTTTACACAAATTTCTTGTTGTCTGTAACTTGGCCACAACGAGAGCTGCTATTGGTCTAGCGCAAGATACGTGACCAAACTCTCACCAATTACATCAAATAAAACTACGCTGTGACCAAGTTCGTGAGGAAAGATCTAGTCCCGACTTTCAAATTATGATTGTGCAAAACAGGCAGGATTGTAAATGGAGAACTTTTTATTCCTAAATCTACACCAATAGATATTTAGCCCAGAGTGAAAATTGTGTAGTCCGCCAAGCTGGGAACGAGAATAGTTTTCTAGCCACTTCTCAGCCTTCACCATACGGCCTAGTAGGGCTGTTGATTGTGTTCTAGGTTTAGGAACTGCATAGTGACCTCTGGTGGTATGTCTCATGTGGTGCATGTATGTTAGTGCTGAGCATTAGTAGATAATATAAGTATGTGATTGATTGATTGATTGAAAACTTTATTAACAGATTGCAGAATGGGTACAATACAGTACAGCTCAATACACACAATTGTTAAGGGGATGCAGACCAGAGAAAGACTTTCGTCTTGTTTCCACCAGAGTCCCCCATTTTCAATTCATCAGGACATATATGACATACATGACATACAGATAGTCAGTACTGCTACATCTATACATTTATGACATACCAGATTTGCAAATACAGTACTGTTTGTGATACAGAAGGAGTCAAGAAAAGGGAGTATATACATTTGACGTAGAAACTGTACATTGGAGGAGGTTGGGTGGGGGGGGTTGGGTACACTGGGATATTGACAACCATACTGGGTAATTTACATTGGAGGTGGTTGGGGGGGGGGGGGGGGGGCACACTGTATAAACAAGCAAAACTGTACATTGAGGGGGGGGAGACTCTGTACAAACAAACAAAATTGTACATTGGACTATTGACAAAACCATACTAGGTAAATGACTGTACATTGGAGGGGGTTGGGTTAGGATATTTACAGGGGCCAGTGTTGAATTGCAGTCTCCCGTAGGTGTCTCTTGAGAGAGGTTTTGAAAGTGGGTAGTGATCCACATTCCTTTACAGCTTTGGGTAGGGCGTTCCACATTGATGTGGCATAATTGCGAAACGTGTTTAGTCCCTTATTTGAGCCGAATCTGGGTTTAACATGATTTGTGGAGCTCCCTCTGGTGTTGTGATCGTGGTATTCACTGACCTTTGGGAAGTATTTTGCCATGTACATGGGTACCTTGGTCGTGTAGTGTATCTTGTAGACCAGGCCCATTGCAAGTTGCTGTACTCTGTCATCTACTCTAAGCCATCCTAGGTTGTCAAAGTGGGCAGGGGTGAGGTGGGTTCTAGGAGTAAGGTCAAGCAGTAGTCTGACCAGTTTGTTTTGAGATGTTTGTAATTTTGTTTTTAGCGCCTTTGAGGTGCTTTGGTACCATGAGGTGCAAGCATAGTCGTAGTACCCCTGAATGAGTGCTCCTGCCAGAGTCTTCAGGGTATTCTTGTTTACCAGAGAGGAGATCCGGTACAAGAATCGAGTTCGTTGGTTGACTTTTTTTATTACATTGGATGCCATTTTGTCACAGGAGAGATTAGCCTCTAGGATGGAACCCAGGTAGGTAATTTCATCTTTCCTTGTGACAATATTGTCACCCACTGTAACTGAGAAGCCGTCGGTCTTGCTGAGTTTGTTATTTGAACCGAAGAGAATGGACTCTGTTTTGCCCATGTGTAATGATAGTTTGTTATCAGCGAGCCATATGCAGATTCTGCCTAGTTCCGAGCTGAGGGTTTTTTCAACCTGTAACTTGTTCTTGTCAGAGACCAGCAGGGCTGAGTCGTCCGCAAACAGGAACAAGTTGCAGTCACAAGCTGACGACATGTCATTTGCATAAATTAGGAACAGTAGCGGTCCTAGTATGCTTCCTTGTGGAACACCACAGCTCACTGTGAGAGGGGGGGATAGGGTACCGTTTACCTCCACCATCTGTTCCCTCCCCTCAAGGTAGGATTGCATCCAGCTCACTGATAGACTATCAAAACCAATTGCTTTTAGCTTGTCAATCAGAATGGAGTGATTGACCGTGTCAAAGGCCTTTTGTAGGTCCAGCATGACCATGCCGCAGTATTTGCCTGCGTCCACCTCTTGTTTGATGTGGTCATTCAAATAGAGAAGGCATGTGTCAGTGGAGTGGGATGTTCTGAAGCCAGATTGGAATTCGTAGATTAGATTTTTTTCCGCTAGGTACTTTTCGACCTGTTCGTAGACTATTTTTTCCATGACTTTCGAGATGGAGGTGAGAATAGAAACAGGGCGGTAGTTGCCTGGGTCTAATTTGCTGCCCTTTTTGTGCAGAGGGGTCACCCTCGCAATTTTGAAGTCCTTGGGGACGTGTCCCTGTTTTATGGAGAGGTTTATTATGTGTGTGATGATTGGGGTGATGGCGGCTGCTGAGTCTCTGAGGAATTTGGAGGGGATGTTGTCATGGCCAGTGGCCTTGTTAGGTTGGAGGGCGCTCAGTTTATTGAGTACCTCATCTGTTGTTACCATTTCCAGCTTGAAGTCGTCCTTGCGGACCCCTAGGTTTTTGTAGTAAGCTACTATGTGTTCTACCCCATAAAGCCCTGAGTGGGAGGGTAGTTTGTTTACCAGTGTTGTGGCTATGTTTGTGAAGAAAATGTTTAAGTAATTGGCTACATCCAGCTTGTCTGTGATGAGCGTGTTGTCCGTTTTTATGTTTATGTTTGAGAATCTGGTTTTAAGTTTTTTACTGCATCCTAGTTGATTATTGAGTAATTTCCAAAGTTCACGTGGTTTGTTTTTGTTTTCCTCAGTTTTGTCATTGATGAAATTCTTTTTTGCAGTTTTGATCATGGAGTTTACGTCGTTTCTTAGTCTGTTTCTTTCTAGTTTGAGTTCCGTCACGTGGGCTTGGAGTTCACTGCTCGTGCTTTTAGTAAGCTTTGACTGATTTTTACGAAACTCAGAGCATTTTTTGTCTCTGGTTTTCATAGCGGCCAGTATTTCGGAGTGCATCCACGGCTCAGCGCGATTTTTTACCCTGGTGGTTCTTAGGGGGGCCATGTCGTTTAGTATTGTTGAGAATTTGGTTTTGAAACCAAGCCATGTTTCTTCAACCAGTGTACCATTGAGTTCATCTGACCAGTCCAGGCTCTCCAGTTCAAGGTTAAAGGCCTCGCTAGAGTAGGTTTTAAGGTCTCTAGATGTGACTGTTTTGTGGCAGCCAGCCTTTTGTTTTAGTTTTTTGCGGGTACAGAATATCATATAATGATCACTTAACCCGCATGCTATAACCCCTTTCTTGGAGATCTTGGACTTGTCGGAGGTCAGAATGAGGTCAATGGTAGTCTGAGTTGATTCACATACACGTGTGGGTTGGGTGATTAGCTGGCTGAGGCCGTGCAGATCACAAAACCTACTGAATGACTTGAAGACGGGTGCATCTTTTCGTTGCATATCCGTGTTCCAGTCTCCAATAAGAATTTTGTCTACATCCTCAACTCCAGCTAAACACCCATCCAGTGTATCATAAAATTCACTATGATCTGGCGGCCTGTAGACTGTGCCAACCAGTAGGGATTTCGCCCTTTCGAATAGGATTTCCACCCATACAGTTTCAATTGATTTATGATTCAGGTCATTTCTGTTGATGAATTTGGTGTCCTTGTGTATGTACATACAGACACCACCTCCATGTTTGTTCCTATCATTCCTAATTATTGAGTAGTTCTCAATCTCTATCTCTGGATCTTTTACAGAATCGTCAAGCTTAGTTTCTGAGAAGCACAGTATGTTTGCCTTACCATTTATGAATAATTGTTTGATTTCATCCAATTTGTTTGTTAAGCTGTTAATGTTAATGTGAAAAATGTTGGTGTAATGGTGTTGCTGTACCTTGCGGTCCTCTACAACTTCATCTATGGGGCAGCAGTTGTGGTTCTTGTGTTTCTTTGAATCACGACACACACAGCAGATGGGCTGTTGATGGTCCAGACAGAAGAGCTTGAACCTCTCGCCGTGCAGACCGCAGAGCACCCCAGACCCTGCTGGAGCCGTCTGCCGTCTTTCCTTCAGGGCCTCACACAGGTTCTTCAAAACCAAGTTACACGGAGGTTTTGACCTTGAAGATCTTCTCCTACAAAGTGGACAGTTCCTTTCTGCTTTCTCTCGCCAGCATTCCTGCAGACAGACTTTACAGAAGCTGTGGCTACAGGACAGGAGGACGGGGTCTTTATAGATGTCACAGCACACGGGACAACACACGTCCTCTTCAGTCCATATTTGAGACGAAGCCATTTTCTCACTCGGTAACACTAGAATGTGCTCTGAAGTTCACTTTCACTTTCGATCACGGTTGTTATAAACTCACTTTGATTATGTCCGCAGCACGCAGAAGTCACTGTTCAGCGTGAAGATCACTATTCCTTCCTGTCTTTGTCTAAAGGTTTTCTTTTGTCTCGGTACGAGGTGGTAGTAAGAACACTGGTCTTCTCATGTCCTGTATTTAGACACGAGGCACACAAGAGGAAGAGCTTTGACAGAACAGGAAGCTGTACTGGGTGGTACTGTTCAGGAAAGATGGAAGGTTGCACAATTCCTCAACCCTATAGAATACTAAATCTGATCTGCCCATTACTGAATTTTAACTCATGGAAGCAGCAGGTTTATTGTTTATTACAGATCCTAATTAGCTGCTACAGTGGTACCAGCTGCTGGGGTCGACACTCAATAGGAAGAAAAATAACGTAACATTATATTAAAAACAATTATACCTATCCCTGGCCTACACAACCTAAAAACCCAGACCCTACCACCACGCACCCTACCACCACGCACCCTAACCCTAACCACAACCCAAAAAGCACCCATCCTATCCATCACACCTAAAAAGAATTACAATTATTTTACAATTATTATAATTCAAACCATACACAATAAACAACACAACCTATGACAGAAATACAATTAAATCATAAATAAAAATGGAAATATAACACGGAACAACACAACAGTTCAATATAACAAATATACAATAATACAATTCTACCACACAAAACAACAGCTTATATTTGCAACAGAGAATAATTTCTGCTGATAGAATGGTGAAGAGAACGGAGCGGAGCATGTTTATTTCATGTTTTCAGTAGCAGTTTCAGTGTTGTTGATATCCCTGTGTGTGACTTATGCAAAGACAGATATGTGCATGAAAGTGGCCTTTTGTAGGCGACAACATTCCTTAGCAACCAACGTAAAAGAGCTATTTGACTTCGCATTACACCGTTATAAACCACATAAATCCAGTTCCTTTTAGGGTGAGGACTTCTTTGGAGTTCAGTTTGTGTTTCTTTTCACTCACAGTGATGTGTGTGTGTGTTGTGTGTGCGTGTGTGTGTGTGTGTGTGTGTGTGTGTGTGTGTGTGTGTGTGTGTGTGTGTGTGTGTGTGTGTGTGTGTGTGTGTGTGTGTGTGTGTGTGTGTGTGTGTGTGTGTGTGTGTGTGCGTGTGTGCGTGTGTGAGATCAGCGCCCCCTGCTGGTGTGCAGTGAGTCAGCGTGTGTGTGGGGGGCTGTGGAGAGTGTGGAGCCTTCATGTGCCCAGCAATGGGCTGGCAGGACTGTGGCCAGAGGTTCTCCTGCCCCTTCTGTGGCAAACTCAGTGATGGTAAGATATTATATATATATATAATCCCAAATGTAACCTTTTCAGGAATGTATGGAAATGTGTTTTGCTTCTTTTGTCTGGACATACCTCCTCTGCTGCCTCCTTTCTCATTCTGTGATTCTCTCTCTCTCTCTCTCTTCTGCTCTATATCAATCTGTTTCTCTTTCTATCAATCTCTCTCTCCCATTTTATGTATCTCTGTGTGTTTATCTCTATCAATCTCTGTCACTCTATCTCCCTCTCAATCTCTATCTCACTCTTTATCAATCTCCACCCCCTCTTCTCTCTCCTCCCCCCTCTCTCCTCCCTCCTTCTCGCTCTCCTCCCTCTCCTCCTCCCCCACTCTCTCCTCCCTCCTCTCTTTCTCCTCCCTCCTTCTCTTCCTCCTCCTCTCTCCCCCTCCCTCCTCCTCTCTCTCCTCCCCCTCCTCTCTTTCTCCTCCCTCCTCCTCTCATCTCCCTCCTCCTCCCTCCTCTCTCCTCCCCCTCCTCCTCCTCTCTCTCCTCCTCCTCCTCCCCCCCTCCTCTCTCAGTACCATGGCAGCTCTATCAACCCACCAGAGGAGTGGAAGGGGTCCGGGTCGACAAAGACAACAGACCTGAACTAAGTATGGGGTCCTATGAGATTATTACCAACTCTCAAAAGGTTAGATTGACTCACTGTCCAGTTATCTGTTGTGTGTGTGTGTGTGATTCTGTCGTATCAAAACCTATTGTTTCCAAAATGGTCAGCTTTTCAGGAATTAAGAAAAACAACCTCATTTTTAGATTGACAACCATGTATTAGCCGGACCCAGAGGGCTGCTTACATTAGCGAATGTCCCTGACTGACGTGACTGACATGACTGACGTGTGGTGTCCGGCTCTGGCTTCTGGCTTTGAATGTTGCGTCATCATAGAGGACCTTGTAAACTCTCAATTAACCCTTTCACTGCCACACGGCAAAGGGTTAACCCGTTCACTACCACACTACCAGGGCTTGACATTAACTTTTTGGCTCACTAGCCACTGTGGCTAGTGGTTTTCCAAAGTCACTAGCCACTCAGCATTTTCACCAGCCAAAAATCACCACACTAAATAATTTTTTCATCAATACGTTCCCATTTTATAGCGTGATGATGATGAATATGAGCGTTATATGGGATTGGTCTGGTATAATATATATACTCTCAGTCAGGATCTATGGGTAACAGTACTGTATATTTGCATATCATATATGTCACAAATGTAACAGTACTATTATGCCTATGTTTATATCGGTGAGCACAATTTGTAACACAAAAAGAGAGACGTGTAGCCTATTTATTTAATATTTTATTTATTCATTTTATTATTATTATTTTATTTGTTGCCATGGCTAAAATAATAGTCAAGCATAGGGCTAAAACATTTTCATAAGCAATCATATAATTTTTTGTTATTTGGTTATAATAAGGGCTTTTCTATGCATTTGTCTGATTGATTGATTGAAAGCTTTATTGACAGATTGCAGAGTGGGTACAATACAGTACAGCTCAGTGGACTGGAGGATGAAGACCAGAAAAAGACTTTAGGCTTTTTTACATAAGGGTCCTCCATTTTCAATTCATCAAAACATTTAGAGACATACAAATATACAGTAGTTAAAAAAATATATATATATATATAAAGTTATATATATATATTACAAAAAAAAATTACAATTTTTTTGTTTTTTGCCACAAATATCGGTATCGGCCGATTGTGTTAGTTGAACAATCGGTATCGGTGGCAAATTTTCATATCAGTGCATCCCTAATACATATATATACATCTGAATATACCTGCACATAATCCTTAGCTCTGTTAGCATGTACTATAATGCTGTATATATATTTATTCCCACTGCATATATACCTATCCTCACCTATCTGTACTTACCTGCACATAGTCCTTTACTATATCTACTGTATATCTCTACATATCCTACTCTTACGCTGCTGGCCAGTAGTAAGAGCTGTAGTAGTCATACTGTCTATAATATAATACAACTCTGTACATGCATCTGATTAGAACTACACTCAGTAGTACTAATTTGTATAATTTTTACCCAGTTTAACCACCTGTACATTGTATATTGCTGTTGCACTTTACTGCTACATTTGCACACTGGTTGGACACCACACATATTTTTGTTGTATTGTACTTGTGCTGTATAATCAAGTTTCAAGTTCAAGTTTGTTTATTTGGCACAACAAAATACAGAATACTTTATAGGAAATGCTTGTTTCTGTATGAGCCCCTGATAGTGTGCTACATACAGTAAAAATAAAGTAAGTAAAAAATAAAGTAATTAAGAAGTAAGTAAAAAGTAAGTAAAGTCAATATACTGTGGCAGACCGGCTGGCGTGGTGATAGACGGCCAAGGTACTTGGGCATATGCCCATATTAGGAGTCCCGGAGAGACTCCCGCCAGTGCAGAGCGCATCAGCACAGATGCAACGCACCTGTGCCAGACGCGTCCGAGACAGGTGAGCGCAATCACCTGTCAATCAAGTAGCATACAAAATGGAGACAGAGACAGAGAAGCATTGGAGTAGCTGAGGCGAAACCATATGGAAGGAGAGGGCGTGAGTAAAGAGAAGAGAAGAGAAGAGAAGAGAAGAGAAGAGAAGAGAAGAGAAGAGAAGAGAAGAGAAGAGAAGAGAAGAGAAGAGAAGAGAAGAGAAGAGGAAACGATTATTGTGTGTGTGACCAATGCGCTGTTTATCTGCTTTTGGAAGGAGGACCCTGCTATGTGCTGTAACCCCTGACTGTCTGAGAACCTGCATGTGTATCGACCCCTGCTTGTCTGACGTCTCTTCTCCCGGATCAGCCCCCGCCCGTATGAGAATCGCTCTGTGTACTGGACCCCGCTAACGGACCAAGACGATTCTATTGTATTACGGACTGGCTGACGATTACCCTAACCTCTCCTTTTCCCCTAAACAGTAATAAAACTGCTATTAAACGTGCTTCTACCTTGTGCCGTGTGGGTTTTGTTAATTCCAATCTGGTGACGGCTCGTAACACCCCTGAGTCTGTCACAATACATATATACAATACAGAGTAAAATGAGTAACAGTGAGGTACAATGCAGAGGTACAAAACTTAGGGTAGGGTGCAAATGAGGTATGAATGTGATGCAAATCTCTTTAATAATAGATAAATATAAAGTGTCTAAAGTGAATGGTAAGGTGAGTGTTTGTTTAAAGTGAGTGTGTGGATGTGTGTGCACTGCAGTGTGTGTAGATGATGGGTTGTTACATAGTGTCATTGTCATTGAGCATCCTGATGGCCTGGGGATAGAAGCTCCTTCTGAGTCTCTCTGTACTGGCCATGAGACTCCGGTATCGCTTGCCTGACCGCAGCAGTTCAAAGAGGCAGTTGTTTGGGTGACTAGAGTCTTTGATTATTCTCTTAGCCTTGGCCCTGCAACGCTTGTTATAAACGTCCTGGAGAGTGGGAAGCCCACCTCCAATTGTGCGCTCGGCTGAACGGGCCACTCTCTGTAGTCTGCTGCGGTCTTGTGCGGTGCTATTCCCAAACCAGGAGGTGATGTTACCAGTCAGGATGCTCTCTATTGTGCACGAGTAGAAGTTCTTGAGGATCTTCTGACTCACTTTGCACTTCCCTAGGCGCCTAAGGAAGTAGAGGCATTGCCGTGCCTTCTTCACTACACTGTCAATGTGTGTGGTCCATGTCAAGTCCTCGGATATGTGGACTCCGAGGTACTTAAAACTGTTCACTCTCTCAACCGGTGCCCCGTCGATGCTGAGGGGGCTGTAGTCCCTGGCCCCCGACCTCCTAAAGTCCACAATCATCTCTTTAGTTTTGCTGACATTCAGGGAGAGGCTGTTCTCCCGACACGATCGCGCCAGGTCCTCTACCTCTTCCAGGTAGGCCCTCTCGTCGTTTGCAGAGATCAGGCCCACCACAACTGTGTCGTCAGCAAACTTGATAATTGTGTTGTTGTTCCGCTGTGCCACACAGTCGTGTGTGTACAGCGAGTAGAGGAGGGGCTCAGAACACAGCCCTGGGGGGCCCTTGTGTTGAGAGTGATGGATGAGGAAGTGCAGTTGCCTGCTCTCACCACCTGGGGTCTTCCTGTGAGGAAGTCCAAGACCCACTGGCAGAGGTCATAGTTCAAGCCCAGGTCCCTGAGCTTGGCTACGAGTTTTGAGGGGACTATGGTATTGAATGCTGAGCTGTAGTCGATGAATAGCATTCTCACATAGTTCCCCTGCCTTTTGTTCAGGTGTGATGCTGCTGTGTGCAGCACATGGGCTATGGTGTCCTCCGTGGACCTGTTGGGACGATATGCAAATTGCAGGGGGTCCAAGGTGTTGGGGAGGAAGGAACAGATGTAGCCCTTCACTAGCTTCTCAAAACACTTCATGACTATGGAGGTGAGAGCTACAGGGCGGTAGTCGTTGAGGCAAGCGGGCATGGATTTTTTGGGTACAGGGATAATGGTGGACTTTTTCAGACAGGTGGGGATGACAGACTGTTCTAAGGACAGGTTGAATATGTCAGTGAATACCGGGGCCAGTTGGTCGGCACAGACTTTTAGGACGCGGCCAGGGATACCGTCCGGTCCTGCTGCCTTCCTGATATTCACTTTCTTAAAGGTCCTCCTCACCTCATATGTTCTGTTATCCTGAACACTGAGTCTCCACCGGCAGTGGCTCCCCCTCTCTATTGCAGTGGTCTGTAGGCTGATGTTGTTATTCACAGCCTCAAACCTTGCATAGAAGGTATTTAGCTCATCCGCCAGGGAGATATCATTGTTCAGCTTGTAGGAGGTGCCTTTGTAATCTGTCATCGTTTTGAGGCCCTGCCACCTGTATTCTAAACCCAAACGGTGCATGCTTCCGCGTTCGCTTTTTGCGCTCTGATTGGCCACTGATGTTTCTGGTCGCACCAATCGTGTGACGGCAAGTTCTTTCCCCGGTTAAGCTTAGGCACTCTTTCGAAGTTGGTTAAGGTTAGAGTTTGTCTTAGAGCATGGCGATAGAACGGTTAGGGTTAGGGACGGGTTCGGGTTTTCTGCTGGTCGAGGCGGAAATGGGCACGTCATGCGATTGGGCGCACGTGTCACATGACCAGAAACGTCAGTGGCCAATCAGATTCGCAAAACGCATGAACCGCTTGGGTTTAGAATAGACGCGGCCCTGCCACATACCTCTAATGACAATACATTTGAATTAGTGCTGTCAGGCGATTAAAAAAATTAATCGAATTAATTACAGGATTTGTAATTAATTAATTAATCTAATTAATCGCATTTTAATCGCATAACCATTTTATGCCTGATATTCTATATTCTATAATCATATTTCAAATAGCATGTGTCCGGATGGCAGAATTCAGTACTGTATCTACAAAACCTTCTGTTTAATCATCTTCCATCTATTAATTTGCTTAGATTTTTCAGGTCTGGTCAATTTGAGCATATTGTTATTCACAGTCAAAGATAAAAAAAAATTAATTGATATTCTCATTTGGTTCATTACAATTTACTCAAGCCTAATAACAGACACAGTATTTCTGACACTGGGAATACATTCCCTGAGATCCATATGTCCCTAGAATCAGATACCAGGAACATGCAAATGGACCATATAAAAAAAAGTCTGTAAATGTGTATTTTACGTTCTTATTGAATGAATGAGATAATTTTTTTTTTTTAATTAATTTTGAGTTAATTTTCATAACGCGATAATTAGCTGTGTAATTAATTAATCTAATTAACGCTATAAACTGACAGCCCTAATTTGAATCTAATCTAATCTAAATAGTTTGTATGGGTTAAATGCAGAGGATACAGTCCTGATATGTGTAAATGTAAATACTTGGCAAAGAGCTTCTTTCCTTGTCTTGTAATTTAATTACATGTAATCCAGTTTCATGAGTTTGAGCTTCTTATCAATTGACAGTGAATGGATGATGAAGATGGATGGTAACGATGACAATCGAGGTAGTATTAAAGTGAAGGCCTTTATATCATTAAAGTAACCCAACACACAAATCTAAGGAAGAGAATGGGGTGGTGGTGGGATGCAAGAAGACACCTTGGATACCAAGAGCTGTCAGATGCAGTTTGAAGGAACACACCAACATTATTGGAAATGCTCTTAAGGTCTTACCGTCTTCTCCAGAGTCAGACAAGAAGATAGATACCAATTTCCTCTATGCGTTCAGTAGAATGCTATCTGGCTGCAAGCTAGTCTAGTTTAGCACAAATGCATGGAATTGGATACGGACCACTAGTCTAGATTAAAACTCAGGGAGAGGTGTTTTTGGTCAACAGCTAGGCGGCTAGTGGTCCATATCCTTTCCCATTCATTTGTGGTAAGCTGGGCTAGTTTCTACTGAAAGCACAGAGAGGAAATTGGTATCTATGTTCTTGTCTGACTCTGGAGAAGATGGTAAATACATTAGTGGCCGACAGTGCTGCTGTGCATTGAAACCTGTTGAAAACGATCTGCCTAAAATCTTCCCAAATTGCACTATTTATTCCCATCAAACTTCTAGAAGTTGTTGTACGTTTTTTCCTGCAACTCTGAAGTAAAATTATATGTAAAATCGTGACGGAAACTGGATTGAGCCCTAGCTCCAGCAGCAGCCAGCTACTTCCAGACCAGGCCCAGGATTCACCAGCCGAGCTACCACCATCAGGCCAGGCCCAGGCTTCACCAGCCTAGCTACCACCATCAGGCCAGGCCCAGGCTTCACCACCAGCCCAGCTACCACCATCAGGCCAGGCCCAGGCTTCACCATCAGGCCAGGCCCAGGCTTCACCATCAGGCCAGGCCCAGGCGTCACCATCAGGCCAGGCCTAGGCTCCACCAGCCCAGCTACCACCATCAGGCCAGGCCCAGGCTTTACCATCAGGCCAGGCCCAGGCGTCACCATCAGGCCAGTTTTAACCGTTTAACTGTCTAGAGGGGCATTGACAATCTGATAAAATGCCACCTAAGAAAAATGAAGAAGACCTTATTTCTCTCTCAGTTGTTCGTGAGCTTTTGGACCAACAAAAGTCCTACTATAAAGACCTTATCACGCAACAAGAGAACAGTTTCAAGAGCTTTGTGCAAATGATCAATGACTCAAGCAATAAGCGTATTGATGATCTGTCTAGAGAAATGCAGGAGGTTAAAAGGAGCCTTGAATACTCTCAGAGAGAGAAGTGGATGAATTGAAGGTCACTCTTAATTCTGAGACCACTGGTGCTATTAAACACCTTCAATCCAACTCTGAGGCTCTTCAAGCTGAAAACAAACGCTGGCTGGACAAAGTTGAGTATCTAGAAAACGAGTCCAGGAGAAACAACATTGTCATTGACGGCATCCCAGAATCACCTGACGAAAATTGGTCAGACTCTGAAAAGAAATTCAGAGAAATCTTAAGTGAAAAAAAAAAATGTATCAAAAGCATATAGAAATGGAACGAGCACACCGTATAGGCCATCGGCTGATGGTGATGGCAAGAGGCCACGATCTATGTTAGTGAAGTTATTCACGTATAAAGATAGACAGGCAATTCTCTCAAAAGTTAACAATCTAAAAGGCACCAACATTTATATGAATGAAGACTTCTCGGATGCTGTGCGCCAAAAACGTAAAGAACTTTGTTGTGGAAAGGTTGTTTAACACAGCAGGAGACGATATTTCCAATTGTAACAAATAGGTAATTTATTTAAGAAAAGAAGTTCTTTAACAGCAAGAGCTATGGGTCAAAGATGATCGCCACAGCTTGAACAAAAAAACACTCTGTCCTGGAACCCTTTGCCTGTCCCTAAATCCCCTCTCAGTCCTGCCCCCATGACAGATATGATGACGTATCACATCATGTCAGATCTGACATGACGTACATTAAGATGATACGTAGATTTAACATCGGAGAGAGAGAGAACATGAGGAGAGATAAGCAAGATATGATATCCACACACGATATGATGTAAAACATTAAGAACATGAAGAGAGAGTGAGATGTGTGTGTTTGTGTGTGTGTGTGTGTATGTGTGTGTGTGTCTGTGTGTGTGTGCGTCTGTGTACAGACGTGTGTGTATTGTATGTGTGTATTGTGACACAGGGAATGTGTGTGTGTGTCGGTGTGTATGTCTGTGCGACTGTGTGTGTCTGTGTCTGTGTGTGTGCTGTGTAACTGTGTGTGTCTGTGTGTGTGCTGTGTAACTGTGTGTGTCTGTGTGTGTGTGCTGTGTCTGTGTGTGTGCTGTGTATGTGTGTAAGAGAGAAAAGACACAAGATTAGAACACACGATATGATGTACTGAAATGTCCATCTGCTATCTTGAGGCTGTTTTAAGAACATCAGCCAGACTGTCGCCCTAGTGTCTTTGAGCCCTGCTAGTTGACCTATATTAAACTAGTCAAGACTAACCCCTTTCCTACCTCCACCCTCGTATACACATTTTCCCCAACATTCCCCCATTTGGGGCTATCCCTAGTCCCACCCAAATCATATAACCAAGAAAATGTGAACGTCTAACTAAACAAGAAACCTTACTTCATTCACTGGACCCCTAACGGACCAACAAAGGCTGACTACCGTTCTCACAATAAACACAAAACCGCTCAAAACAAGAGTAATAATAAAACATCAAAAAAAAAAAAAAAAAAAAATACCCCAATTTATAATCCTAACCTGACAGACAAATCCCCCCAACCTCCACCGCTTACCAAATGAGCCACAGTTCCGGCCGGAAACCGCGACTCTCATCAGGGAAAGGAGAAGTTGACCGTCAGAACTAAACATAGAACATCCCTCCCAAAAAAAATGACATTGTCTCTTCCATAACATTGAGTCCCAGTGTCCATCGCTCAGCCCCCCTTCCATGCCCACGCCATAGTCTCCTCACCGTATTGCCAAAAGTCACATTTTGCCAATACAGCAACCACCACGCCACACCTCCAGTCCTCGTAGAAGCATGTCCCCATGCCTGGACGGGAGGCGCTGGTACCGACCTCACCACGTGTCCCCCCATCTTCGACGGGAGGTGCCCATCTTGCCCACTGCGTTAGCCCCCCCCTTTTGTCCCTCCAGTCCCCAGAACCGATCCCCCGACCACTTCTTCTCAATGCTTCCTCAGGCTCAGAACCGACACTCTGCCGATGCCCCTTCCCATTCCGGTTTGACCAGGACCACAAGTAAAATAAACAAAAAATAATAAAAAAATAAAAAACAATGCAATGATTTTCAATGGTTGCAATCTCTATGCCGAAGGATCATTAGAAAATCAGACTAAAATTCCTAGTTAAAGGAATAAACCAACAAAACTGCGCTCAGACCATCCCCCGTCACTCTTAAAGGAAAGAACCAACAAAAAGAAAATGTCCCTACCTCACCATACCCCTAATCCTCTATCCCCTCGTCTCCCTCTAAGGCAGCATAAAGCTGAGGATATGGCCCGATTTGTGGCTCAATCTCTTTCTGTCCCACCATCAGCATTTGGCTCGTTACGTGTGAAGTTACCAGCCTACCCAAGAGAGGCATACCACAACAGAAAAGGAGAACCAATATCAACCCTGCCACCCCGATGGATATCCCCGTCTGCATCACTATGCTTCCCCACTGTCCCAATCTTTCCAACACCCCACTCCCCCACCATTCTTCATTCCGGCCAGAATTCCCCCTCAATTCCTCCCTCAAATCCTTCAGCTTAGCCATGGCCTCGGAGAACTTTCCCCCTGGCCCCACATTCGTCGGAATGAATGTGCAGCAGTACTGTCCAAACATGGAACAGACTCCACCCTTCTCCGCCATTAACCAGTTCAGAGCCTGTCTATTCTGCCACGCCACCGTACTGGTCGCGTGCATCTGGTCCCCCATTGCATCCAACGCCTCCTCGGTGTAATTGAGATACCGCTGCTGATTGTAAAACAAATAGTTGATCCACCCGGTGTTCTTATTGACCGATATCCATGGCAGAATAGACTCAAACCCTGCCGCAATCTCATTCTTAGCCATGAACTCGGCTGGAATGCCCCTTGGCTGTCCTATGCTGTCCAGATACACCCTTGGGTCTGCCTTGTAGCTACGCTTCGTTCGAGAGATAGGAGACTCAGAAGGTCCTTCCGTCACTGATAATGGTAGGACCACCATTGGCATGATCGCCTGAACCCGGGCACATCTACCTGACCAATCTAAAGGAAGTGTATTCCTCAACCTCCTACCGCCGCAGAGCCAGTATTGGTCCGCCAGTGCCATATCCTGGACATGAAAAGGGCAAGCTACAGGCCGTGGGTTGGTATCCACTCCCTTTAACACGACCCCGTGTCCACACTTTCCTTCTTTCGTACAGTTAGTCGTGATGCTCCAAATAGTAGTGCACCGCCCCTCTGCCACCTCCCCTACATCCCGGGTCCCCTCCTTTTGCAAGCACTCGAAATCCTTGGTCAGCCATAGTTTGACACCTCTGGGTATTGGCAACCCCGTCGCTACCCCCTGCACACGTACATCCAATTTCCTACACCGTTCCCGCATAGTGACATCCTTGAAATCCGTGACGTTTCCTGCCGCCTTAAAACGACTAGAGCCGAGAAACCCCAAACACTCTGCCTCGCACCAAGGGCGACTATTATGGGGCCCCTCCCATGCCTCTGCGTCCCTGTCACACTGAGCCCAACTGAACTTCGTGCCCTTCACCAGCAGCCTATCCGGACGTGCCTTGGAGCAGACATAACAATCCTCTATCTGATTCTGCGCGCTCGTGTACTGGACCCACTTAAACCACTCATTCCCTAAAGCCGCCCTATACATCGGGTCAGCCTCCGGGTCTTCCTCGTCATAGTCATAGTCGCCCCCATCTTGTTCCCCGGAAGGAAGCAAACCCCTCAACCTGGCCCAGAGTGAGCCCACTGAGTCCCTCAACGTTCCGGCTGTCCTCTGGAACATATCCTGTCCCCCCACCTCTTCCGACTCAGTGTCCTTGACCTCCCTTTTTCCCCTCACCCCTGTCCCCTGTGATTGGTTCGGGACAGGCTCAACTCTCCTATCTACCCCCACAACCCGATGCTCGTTAGTATAATGGTAAGTATCCCCGCCTGTAACGGGGGAATGGTCAAAATCAAAAACATGCCCTTGCGGTCCTACGGGAAACACCCCGTTTGGTTGTAGTCTTATCTTCTCCCCCCCTTCCTCGATGGAGGGAAAAGGGGGCGCCTGATTCTGAGCCTGGTCATGAAAGTCTGCTGGTACTTGAGCCTGAGCGGGACCCCGTGGGACTCCTACCCACTCAAACCCGTCATCCTCAAGGACGGGTCGACCGTGACGGTTCTTAATGACGTCGTTGTGCCCGGCCGACCGTCCGCACACTGCTGCCAACATCTGCGGGAGCATCAGCAGGCACTGCACCTTCCAGTTGCCGTCTCGGACCCTCCATGTCGGGTTCTGCATAACTGCGATCGATTGTATCCCCCAAGAGATCGCCGCTGGCCTTTATGCAGTGATTGAAGTGGAACCAGGTCGCTGATCCTTTGACTTGGACTGCCGTTCCAGTCGATCGGATCACCTCGTACGGGCCCTCTCTCCGGGGTGATGACCACTTTCTCTTGTGGACCTTTACGAAGACCAAGTCCCCAGGGATCAGTCTCGGTTTGGTGGCTTCCTTCTCCGCCTCCTTCTCCCCCTTTCTCTCCTTTCTCTGCTCCTGTCGAAACACAGCTTCATGTATTTTAGTCACTTGCTGAAGATATTTTTTCAGATCTTGCTCAAAAATATCTAATGCCGGGCCCCTAGCCAGGTGTCTAAATGGCGGTGCTGGCATGCTGCGGCCTGTAAGCATTTCATGCGGTGTTAGCTGTGTTTGGCGGTTTACGCTGCTTCTAATAGCCATCAGAGCAAGCGGCAAAGCATCAATCCAGTTAAGCTTAGTTTGCATACAGATTTTCAACAGTTTGTTTTTAATGACCAGATTGGCCCTTTCCACCTTCCCCTGCGACCCGGGACTATAGACACAGGAAAGGCGCTGTCTTATACCTAATTTCTGCATCAGCCCTTTAACCACCTTGTCGATGAACTCGCGGCCATTATCGCTTTGTAATATCGTGGGAATTCCAAATCTCGGAATGACCTCGCGACACAGGAACTTGATCACTGTGTCCGCGTTCTTGTGTTTAGATGGAATGGCCTCAATCCAGCGACTAAAGCAGTCCTCTACTACCAGGAGGTATCGTTTGCCCTGCACTGGCGTTATCATGTCTGTATAGTCCATAATCAGATGTCTGAATGGTCCCTCAGGGAGGGGTGTGTAAGCCGCCACTGTCGGTACTCCTTTGCGCACATTGCCCTGTAAGCATGTTAAACACCTGGCTAGTGTAACGTCAATTTGTGCCTGAAGCTTTGGGGACCAAAATCCCATTTTCGTGATTCGTTTCAGGGTCTCTGCTCTTCCACAGTGATCAACACCATGAGCCTCAGGTATCACTAAGGACAGAAGATCGATGGAGGCGACTATCAAACCGTTATGACTCCTCCACAGACCATCTGCCCCCCTTACAGCCCCCCTCTCCGTCCACGACTGTTTCTCGGCCTGCGTGGCTGAGTCCTGAAGATCACTCAAATTATCCTCAGTTACCTCAGTCGTCAGTTCGGCCGCAAACATCAGAACAGCCGTGGACGGCACCGCAGCCGCCGCCTTCGCGGCCTCGTCCGCCGCGTTGTTTCCCGTCGTCACAAAGGACAGGTCTTTTCTGTGTGCCTGGCACTTTACGATAGCAATGTTTTTGGGCAACTTTACAGCCTGAATAAGCGCCACAACCTGCTTGTGGTGAAGGATCGGTGAGCCGTCCGATTTCTTAAAGCCTCTTGCCTTCCAAATGGCCGCGAAATAGGTGGCATACGCCCTGCGCATACGCAGAGTCTGTAAAGATGTTAACCGTGCGATCTTTAGCTATTATGCATGCTTCTGTTAGTGCTATTAGTTCTGCAAGCTGGGCCGAACATGGTTGCATGCATTGTCCGGCCTTTCTTGTTAGTGTTTCTCCGTTAGGTTTGCACTGTACGACGGCGTATCCTGACCTTAAATTTTCCCCCTCCCGATAGCAGGACCCATCCACAAAAAGTGAGAGTTCTGCTATCGCGAGCGGGTCGACTCCCAAATCAGGACGGAGTTTCACGAAAGCCTGTCGCTTCCACCTCACACTCATGCGGTTGACCCTCGCTCGGGAGTGGTACCAGATCCGCCGGGTTACTGCCGTGGCATGTTTTTATCGTAACGTCCGAGTACTGCAGGAGCCTCATGTAAGCCTGTTGCCGTTGGCTGGTCAGAACAAATTTGCCTCTTTCAATCAAGTTTGCCAATTTGTGATGTGTCCAAATGCAAATGTCATATCCCATTGTCACGGCCGTTGCCTTCTCATACATCAAATGTGCGGCGGCCAGGGCCTGATAACAAGGTGGCAGACCCTGCTCTACCGGCGAAAGAGCTCTAGAGTAATATGCTATCGGTTGTTTTTCCCCAAGAATCCGACCGTCCGAACATACTGTCCAGACTGGGGTAAGTGAGCGGCGTATTTTTGCTTTCTGCAGGAAAAACCTGCTCCAGTGTCTGCCATCATCTCTGTTAATTTGCCCTCCACTAGGACCTGCAGAATAGGTTCTTGCTCAGCTCCCTTGGAAACCACAATCATTTGATTTCCCCCCGTCGCATTCTCTGGGCACCCCTAGTGATTACCCCCCTGGTTTCGGGGCCCTCCTGTCTCCCCCTGGTCGTGGGGCCCTTGTGACTCCCCCTGGCGCACGGGTCTTCCATACTCCGAGCCGGGACGGTATGGTTGCCTACATCTCATTTCCCTGTGTCCCTGCATGCCGCAGTTCCAACAGTGGAAACGGGGAAACTGTTGTTCGTTCCCCGGTCCCTGTGTAAACCGTGGGCCTGATTGCCCATTCCCTGCCTGCCGCCTGGACGCCTGGTTCTGTGAACTATAGCCATAGCTTCTCACTACCTGAGGTGCAGGCGGGGGTCCCTGGTCCTGCATGGGTGGAGAGGTAGCAGATGACACCATTACTGCCTGCAACCTCCTTTGGGGCTGCAGTTGTTGCTGAGTTAACTTCCTTGAGTCATTTCTATCCTGATCCCTGACTTTCTGCTCCTGAGCCCTTTGCTTCTCCACACTATGTGTTACATGTGCACAGAACAAAGGATAAGTCATGTCCATTAACCCCACCACGTCTTCCAGTCTATTCTTAACCACCTCTGGAAGCCCTCTCATCACACTTTCTCTAAACATCGCTCTCTGCAACGGGTCAATTTCTGGGTTGTGTCCTAGCTCACCTCTCCACTCCTTCAGTATTTTGTTCACATAGCACATGTTCACCGGCAATTGCGTGACATAAGGTGGGGATGTTGGTCTCCCTATATCCGTCTCTCTC
>NC_140172.1:34048821-34083821 GCF_963971535.1 Notolepis coatsorum
ACTATACAGCCACACATAGGTGTAGAGAAGGCAGAGGTGGTGGAGTTTCTCTCTATGTTCAAAATGGTCTGGAATTTAAACAGAGATCTGACCTTGAAGTGAAGTTTCATGACTGCAACTGTGAATCTGTTTTTCTAGAGGTTCAATCTATTGCTCTGAATGAGAATAAAATAATAATTGTAGGTTGTATATATCGTCCTCCTAATACAGACATCAACAAGTTCAAAGGAGGTCTATTAGATATCTTGGAACAAGTTGATAAGGAGAGTAAAATGTGTTATTTACTAGGTGATTTTAATATCGACCTTCTAAATGAGGAAATAAAACACCACACATAGATGACCTCTCAAACATACTGTCTTCCAATTACTTTTATCCTTTAATTAGCAAGCCTACAAGAATAACTTGTACATCTTCTACACTAATAGATAATATTTTTACAAATGCATTCCCTCATGTTGTAAAATCCGGCATTCTTTATACTGATATCTCCAATCATATGCCTGTTTTTCAACTTTCTATTCTCCATGATAAGTCAATTATGTCTAAACCAAAGAGGTCTTCATTTCGAAGGTTCAATGATATAAATATTAACAACTTCAGAGAGATGTTGGCAGAATTGTCCTGGGAAACAGTCTATGAGGCGCAAAATGCAAATACAGCTTATAATCATTTTTATACCAAATTCTATTTAGTTTTTGTCAAATGTTTTCCTCTTATAACTAACAGTAACAAAAACGTTGCAAACTTGAACAAACCATGGTTCACCATTGAACTTAGAAAATCTGCGCTAAAGAAAAATAAATTATATAAAAAACATTTACAAAGTCCTGCTCCATTAAAGTATGCTTCATATAAGACACACAGGAATAAACATAATCATCTTCTTAGACATGCCAAATGGGATTATTATAGTGACCAATTTATTAGCTCTTCAAACAATATTAAATCGACCTGGGACACCCTGAAAACATTACTCAATATGAGACAAATCAAATCAAATCAAATTTATTTGTAAGGCCCGACAACACACGTTAATGTCCTGTCGTACACGTCATGGGCCGTACACGTCTTCTTTAAGCAAGTCAAGAAGAAACATAACAGTAAGTCAAGAACAGAACAAGAACACCATAATGTCCAACATATTTAAAATAAATGCAAATAAATGAAAGAATGCAAGCACTCCCAGACATACCCCACGCGAAGGTAAGGAAAAACTCACTAAAACCTAACAATAGGGAAAAAATTCTCCACAGGCAGTGTGGAGGAGAGAAACCTTAGAAGGGCCATTCAAGGGGGGAGTGTTGCAGACTAACAGTTGGTAAGCATGAACTCAAGTGTGTAGTGAAACACAGATGAGTGCATGCAATAGCAACTGAACATTTTGAAAGATTAAAGATAGAGCTGATAGCAACTGACATTTTTTGAAAGATTAAAGATAGAGCTGATAGCAAATCTATTTGAGGCACAGGGGCGGCGCAAAGAGGGTCGCGTCCTCCCCGTCTTAATCACGGTACATTCAACACTCCGGTCATTGCTCCGAGACAGCCGGAGACAGGGAGATAGGGGGCGGCGCAGAGAGGGTCGCAACCTCCCCGACATCATCCCCAGGCCATCATGCTGCTCAACGAACAATAAACACTATGCAACAACCATCAAATGCACACAGCACACACACACTCACTTTAAACAAACAACACACTGCAGCACCCACTCTCCGCACTTTAGATCACCTAAACACACTTTATATTTATTGGTAAAGGATTTGCACTACAACTCGTACACCTTACTGTAAATTGTACCTAAATTGTACCTCATCCCATTTCTGCTTTGCACTATATAGTATTGTATATTAGTACATTGCATAGTATATTGTATATTGTATGGTAACTCAGTTACTTCTATTCTGCATCGAACATTGTACATATGTCTATACTGAACACTGTGACCTCTATTTTTACTTATATTTTACATGCTATACTATTTTATTTCATACTTATCTTGTCTAGCACAGTCTCTGGAGCGTAACAGTAAGAAGCCTTTTGTATAAAAGTATTCTGTACTTCTGTATGACAACTATTAAAGAAACTTGAACTTGAAACTTGGACGTCCAGCACTCCGGTCACCACTACGAGGCCGCCGGAGACAGGGAGACAGGAGGGCACGCAGAGAGGGTCGCATCCTCCCAGCCTTCATCACGGGACGTCCGACACTCCTCTTCTCCATCCACAACTGAATTTCAGGATGGTACGGATAAGATAACAGAGCCATCCCAAATTGCGAATAGTTTTAACAACTTCTTCGTGAATGTGGGACCATGTCTTGCAAAACATATAGGCAATGCTCATGGTTCTCCAACTGATTTTATAAGTAAAGAGTATGCTTCTCTAAATGCTTTTGAGCCTGTAAAGACCTCAGAAGTACTTGATATTATTATGAGCCTAAAAAACTCTTCTCCTGGCCATGATGAAATTCCAGCCTCTTTGATCAAAAAGGTTGCATCTTCAATTATTGATCCTTTATCATTCATTTTTTCCATGTCCCTTAAATCAGGCACTATCCCTCAAGCCTTCAAAGTTGCCAAGGTTATACCGCTGTTGCTGTGTAGGCTGTATTTCGCCTAAAGGTACATGCCTAAGTAAATGGAAGATTGCTCCACTTCTGCAAGGTCAATTATCATGTTCTTGGTATCTAGGAACATCTAGGGACCTGGGGTATGTATTTCCAGTGTCAGAAATATTGTGTCTGTTACTAGGCTGAGTAAATTGTAATGAATAAATTAATTATGATTAATTATGATTTTTGCATCTTTGATCAAAAATGTATACGGGTAGGAGAAAATGCTCACTGAGCTCATTCACCATCACCACCTTATTGAGATCATGTGTACAAAAAATCTAAGCAAATGAATAAAGGGAAGATGATTAAACAGAAGGATTTGTAGATACAGTAATTAATGATAATCGATTTTAATTATAAATTCATATTTGACCTTATTATGGCCAAATCATACATCTATGGATAGGGAAAATGCTCCTCTTTCCAATGGCAGGGTTGAATCTGGATTTAGTCATTTCCTTGGGGTTTTTACGATAATTAGCATTTTCCGATAAATTCGTATTTCCGATAAATCGTATAAAACATTGGTAAAAATGAAAATATACACTTTGACTACTGTTTTTGATAGGGTTATGGTCTTTACTCTTGGCTACAAAAAAAAATTAAAAACATTAACCTCTTAACATCCAAGGGCCCACATGTGGACGATTCTTTGCCGACCTCTAGTGGCTCGGTGTGCATTTCTTTTAATACAATAGATAGAATTAAAGCCCTATTTGTTGCGTGTCGATTGCCCTTTCAGGTGACAAAATCCGTTCAGCGGTTCTCGAGTTACATGCTGATATGTGAGGCGTGCCCCAAAGTACGCAAAAGTACACATTACCACCCCCGACTCCCGGGGCTCTAGCTCCATCAATCATTTGGCGATCTCGAAAATCTTTGCACAGGGTTATAGCCAATGAGTGTGGCTTTCCAATGATACCCCATGATATGATAATTGGGGATCTAATACGGTCTCTATTGATCGATTTATGATAAAGAAAAGCAGGGTATTTTTTAAGGCTTGATGACCCCTCTGTATTCTCAAACTATCGTCCTATATTGATACTACCTTGTTTTTAAAAAATTCTTGAAAAGCTGGTATATAGTAGAATCATGAAACATCTAGATGACAACAATATCTTGTTCGAACATCAGTATGGCTTTAGAAAAAAATACTCTACATATATGGCTCTTTTGCACCTTAGAGAAAAATGAATATACCTTAGGCATTTTCTTAGATTTATCAAAGGCTTTCGACACAGTGAATCATGAAATTCTATTATCAAAAATGTCATGTTATGGTCTTAAAAAACAGGTTATACAATGGGTTGAGAATAATTCATGAGAATAACAGAGAGCAATTTGTAGTTTTCAATGGTAATCGATCACAGCTGGCTGTACTCAAATGTGGTGTTCCACAAGGGTCCATTCTAGGACCCTTGTTGTTTTTGATTTATGTGAATGATCTTGCAAATGCATCCAGTTTATTGTCATCTATATTATTTGCTGATGACACAAATGTCTTCGTCACTGACGAATTTTGATTCCATTATTGATAAAGCAAATTCTGGACTCCTATTTTTCCTATTGGTTTCAGTTAAACAAGTTATCACTCAATGTCAAAAAATCTAACTTCATTATTTTTAGAAATAAGAACAAAAACATTTCAGACGGAACAAAGATTTGTATCAATAACAATGAACTTGCACAAGTTTCATCAGTGAAATTCTTATGTGTCAATATCGATGAGAAACTCTGCTTTAAGAATCATTGTGAAATTGTTTGCAAGAAGGTTTCAAAATCGTTGGGCATTATAAAAAGGGTTAAAAAACAATAAAAAAATAGCACATTACTAACTTTGTATTACAGTTTAATTTATCCTCACATCTCTTACTGCACTATAATTTGGGCCAGCACTTACTTACAAACAATCCATAGAGCTCAGAAATCCTTTGTAAGAATTGCAACCAACTCTTATTATTTAGCCCCAACCAAACCATTATTTAAACAACTGCAACTACTCACAATTTATGAGGTCAACAAGTATCAAACAGGGGTTCTTATGTACAAAGTAATTGGTCTTCCTTTATCTTTGCCAATTTTTTTTCAAACTTATTTTGAGTTTAATTCTCATTATCATGCACATCTCACAAGAAGAAATAAAGACTTACGCATTCCTTTCTGTAGGACCTCTGTTGCCAAATTCTCATTTGTTTATCAAGGTGCAGTGATGTGGAATGATGTACAAAATCTAACAGAAACATGTTCCACTGTAAATATATTTAAAAGTAAGCTTAAAAAAGAACTACAGATCCTGTAGTCTATAGTATCCATGTGTATTTGTGTGAAGTCTTTTAAATTTATCCCCCCAACATTATAATAGTTGTATAATGCTGTATTGTATGTATGTGTGTATGAGAGAGGGATATGCACATGTGTGTTTGTGCATAATGGGGGGGGGGGGGGGGGGGGGGGTTGTGTAGTTATCCTATATAGGTTTAAGAGGGGAGGTCGCTTATAAGCCCTTGGTTTTTTTTTTTTTACCCTTCCTGCACATTTTAACTGTTCTTCTTTTACTTATTTTATTCCAGAATGTATGTTTGTAAGTGCAAATAACAATAAACAAAGGTGTTTAGGAAGTCAGTGAATCCTCAAGCTCTTCAATTACAACCCTGCACCTCCATGAATTAGTCAAAACACATATAAGCATCTTTTTTATTGCACATTCACACTTTGAATCACATATTTGGTAGTACAGCACAGTGCATTGTTTGCACAAGTTGTCTTAAAAAAATCATCTTTATATTAAAACACAAACAGATATCAGTATTGTTTGCACAAGTTGTCTTAAAAAAATCATCTTTATATTAAAACACAAACAGATATCAGTTTATTTGCAGTGTTTGCACATTCATAGGAAGTTCCTGTGTTCCTTGACACATTCATAAATAAACAACACTTATAACAGCTTCTTTTCACATTTCTGTTACATCTATGTCGTCCAATTTTCAAAATTACCCCCCCCCCCCCCCCAGCCCTTAGACAGAACAATTTCCTATTATTATTATTATTTTTTTTTTATTATCTTTTTCCTCCTTTCTTCTTCCGTTTTTCTCCCCTCCCAATGTTAGTCGTTATGCATATTCCCAATCCCCTTCCTGGTCGTTGCGCACTCTACCCCCTACCGTCGGTCTGGGAGGGCGGAGACTATCACATGCTTCCTCCGACACATGTGTACCCAGCCCACCACTTCTTTTCACCTGGCAGCGCGGACTCTCACTGGGAGAGTGTAACGTGTGGAAGGTCACACTACCTCTCTTAGATCCTTCCCTCGCTGTGCAGGCGCCCCGACCGAACTGTAGGAGTCACTGTCCACAACGACCCAGACCCACCCACCGGCTTCCCTCCCACTGACTCTGCCAATCGAGCCAGTATGACGGCCGGCCAAGCCGGAAGCAACGCTGACAGCTGGATTCGATACCAGTGTCTGTCTCTTGCGTTGGTGACGAGCGCCTTGTCCGCTGCGCCACCCAGCCGCCTACAATTTCCTATTTTTATAAAAGTGTGCACAGGGTTGCCAGTGTGGGTTTGAGCGTCTACTCCTGGTTCCTCCGTTACCGGCATCCACTACTATCTATTACTCTGTTATAGTATCTAATGAGTTTAATGTTGCTTTGTGGTGGCATTTCCCTTTAAAGTGGTAATCCATGAGATCCTCATTTATGTTTATTTTGGCGACATCTATTGGTGATAAGCAATCACTGCTGTTGCTATTTTGCACTGTATTGACTTGCTTTCCATCTTGAAGATTCATGCTAACTACTGAGTTAGTCTTCTATTCAGTACAAACAAACTGCTGGTGATTAAAACGCATCACTTCCCGTGTGCCGGATGATTATCCCAGGAATGTCCTGCCAGACACCAGTATTTGAACAGTAAATGTAAACGCATTCATGAACTGGGTGTAGCTAGAATCACTATTGTGTTATATAAAAATATAATTTGGCGATAGAGAGTGTCAAAATAGACATTTAATTATAAAAAAAATGCTTGAGATTATTACTTAATTAAGCTGTTATAAATGTGTACGGTTTGTTAATGAACACACCATGAATTTGTCATTGGTCATTTCTGAATGAGCTATATAAAAGTCCTCACAAAAAGTGTTACGCCCCCCCCCCCCCCCCCCCCCCCCCACACACACACACATGCACACACACACACACACAAACACACACACGCTCTCTCTCTCACACACATACACATGCTCTCTTTCTCTAACACACACACAGCAGATCGTTCGTCATTGCTACACACGTACATTTCCTTCTCTTTTTTAAGTCTTTGATGTGTTTTGCTATGTTGTGTATCTTTTTTAACTTAACCTCAAACCTTAGCCACCCAGCACAGTATAGCACAGTATAGTACAAGGCAGTCCCTCTAGTGCACCACGGCCAGCAGCAGCAGTCCCAGAGCGAGGGACAGGAGCAGGCCGGCTCTGGACCCCTCACCCCCCGGAGCTCCAGCTGAGGAGGAGAAGAGACAAGAGAGGCAGAGAATGAGATGACAAGCAAGGCCAACAAGACATTAAAGATTATACACTAATTACACGTAGAGCTGCTACTAACGATTATTGAAGTCATCGATTCATTGGTTAGTAACAATTACGTTATTGATTACTTAATCGGTGCATTCTAAACTATTCATTTTCATCCCCAAAAACCCAGACAATTGAACATTTTCATTTATGTACACTTGTGTTTTATTTTCCCCATGAATGCGTCACTGACATCGTGCTAAAGCATGCATTTTAACAGAGCATTCCACACGTTAACAGAGCATTGGTTTTAACAATCCAAGTTCTTCTGAATTAAATGTTTCCATCAGAGTAGATGCGTTGGAACATTTAACAGCCACCAAAGGAATGTTTCCAAGCATCAATGTTTGCAGTCATTCTTTGCAGATAATGTTTTGTAGTACATTTATTGGATTCAGTCAATTAATCATGACACCCCTAATAATCTGTGATTTTCCTTTGAATAATATACAATATATATATTTGTATTATTTAAAGGGAGTTAGGAGATAAAAATTAGCTAAAATGTTACCACGTGTAGTAGTGGACTGGACATTTTCTGGAAAAAGTAAGTTAGATGTCATAGTTAGATACATTTTCACAAGTAAATACACGCACACACACACGCGCGCGCACACGCACACACAAATACACAGCCATGGCTTCATGCATAGTGGGGACATTCCATAGCCTTGCATCCATTCCCTAACCTTAACCATAACTCGACTACACACCTAACCCTAACACTTATTCTAACCACAACACTAAAATAGAACGAGAGATAAAGGGAGAGAGAGAGACACAGACCTCTGATGGTGAAGGTGGTCTCCATGCCAGCGTGAATGTGGTCGGTGACGTGACAGTGTAGCAACCATGTCCCGGGGTTCCTCGCTACCATCTCTATAGTCTGAAATGTCCCCGGGAAAAGGTCAAACACGTCCGCGCGGTGAGCCACGTCCATCTACCCCACGCATCAGGGTGGTGAGACCAGCAGAGAGGGAGAGGAACAGAGAGAGACAAGACCTGTGTTTAGATGGTGGCCATTTATAGGGTTGTAACGATACACACATTTTCAGAATGCGAATTAAAATTTGTAGGTCACAATTCAATTTGATTTTCGATTCTTCATGCATTAAAATGCTCAAATACTAATTATACATGTGTATGTGTGTGTGTGTGTGCTTGTTCCCTTCCACTCTACAATGATAGGATGGAGGCAGATGCCTGGTTTAGAGGACACACTGGTGAAAAATGTGAGACTTAGGGAAGAGAACAAAAGAAAATACAATTTTCAATATGGATGCACTGTATTAGATGTAATTTATTTTTTTAAATGTTCAATACTGTATCGTTACACGCTTAGCTTTAAAAAAAACATAACTCTGCTGGAGTCACATTCTGTTCAGTCTTGTTCACATTGTATTTCCCAAATTAAGAGATGGGGAAATTGCTGTAGTTGTTGGTGATAATAATAATAATGTTATTTCTGCCAAAGAAAGCTCATGCTTTGTTCTACCGAGCCAAAGAGCCTCATTTTGATAGAATCAACAACACTCACATTGGCGCTGGTTTTGCTGTCATCTCTCATTGAAAAATAGATATCCAGTTTGCCATCTACTGAACCATCATCATGTCAACGAGACGTTCTACTTTCTACATCTCAGCATCCCAGTGTCTTCTAGGCTTTGCTTGTACAGTTGCACAGTGTCCCCCACCCACCCACCCCTCCTACCCAACCCCCCCCCCCCCCACCCCCCTACCCAACCATCTACAATGTAGTGTCCCCCCCCCCCCCCCCCACCCACCCAACCACCTCCAATGTACAGTCCCCCCCCACACCCCAACCCCACCCCACCTACCCAACCTCCTCCAATGTACAGTTTCTACGTCAAATGTATATACTCTCTTTTCTGGACTCTTTTCGTATCACAAACAGTACTGTATTTGCAAATCTGGTATGACATAAATGTTTAGATGTAGCAGTACTGTCTATCTGTATGTCATGTATTTCATATATGTTATGATGAATTGAAAATGGGGGACCCTGATGTAAACAAGACGAAAGTCTTTCTCTGGTCTGCATCCCCTTAACAATTGTATGTATTGAGCTGTACTGTACTGTACCCATTCTGCAATCTGTTAATAAAGTTTTCAATCAATCAATCAATAGGACCTGGCAACCATCAATCAGCTCCACAAGAACTTCATCATTATCTCACTAGGCTGGTAAAGATATGCCTCCTAAAATGTCTAAACGGAAGTACAGGCTACAGGCTTTCCGGTTTCGACAAAACAATTATAGAAACGTGTGCACAATATTTCCTCGTTTAAGCCACTGCAACGGCTTTGCCTGAAGAATTTACTACATGACCGGGACGTTCTAGCTTGTTCTAGCTTTACTGTACATTGGAAAGACTGGACCAACATAACAATAGAACAGTGGCTCAATTTATCAACAGATCATTCAAACATTGAACAACTCACTGCTACAATAATAAAATAAAAGCATGTCACCCCTTTCCGTATCACTCATATTTACGACTTATTAACAATCATTTTCAATAATACTTTTCAACACACCACTAACACAGTCCTACAGTTGGATCCTCAGGCTACACTTTCACCCCTACACATAAACACGTTGGGCAGGTTTGTGTGCCCACCATACACATGCACGCACACACATACACTGCACACTTGTATATAAAGGATAATGATAGTGATAGTTATGATGATGATGATAGTAATGATGAAGGAGAGAGTACCTTGGATATAAAGGATAGTGATAGTGATAGTGATGATGATGATGATGATGATGATGATGATGATGATGATAATAACAGTGATGAAGGACAGTACCTTGTAAATGAAGGTCTCTGCGTGGAAGTGGACGGTGTGCATGTCCACCTCGTTTCCCATGCCCAGCAGATACCAGTCTACTGTCTGTCCCGCTGTCATCTCCAGGCCATGGAGATTACCATACAGCCTGCCGTTGATCCCTTCAAAACACACACACACACACACACACACACGCACACACACACACACACACACACACACACACACACACACACACACACACACACACACACACACACACACACACACACACACACATTTGACACACATTAAATTTTTCTTTCTTTTTTTTCTTTTTTTTTTATCTTTTTCCCCCTCCTTTTTCCTCCGATTTTCTCCCATCCCAATGTTAGTCGTTATGCCAATTCCCAATCCCCTTCCTGGTCGCTGCGCACTTACCCCCCACAGTCGGTCTGGGAGAGTGGAGGCTACCACGTGCTTCCTCCGACACACGTCCAGCCAATCAACTGCTTCTTTTCACCTGGCAGCGCGGATTCTCACTGAGAGGGCTTAGCGTGTGGAAGGATCACACTATCCCACTTAGATCCTATCCGCGCTTAGCAGGCGCCCCGACCAAACTGTAGGAGTCGCTGTTTACAGCGACCCGGACCCACCCCGCCAGCTTCTCCCACCCTCTAATACTGCCAATTGTATTAGTGTGAACGGCCAGCCAAGCTGGTGACAACCCCGGAGCTGTGAGCCACCTGACCGCCTTTTCAATTTTTCTTTCTAATAATTTTCAGCTCATGTGCCTCAAAGATTCTGCTGATCGTGCTTGAGATGGGGAACCTACTGTAGATGAGAAAGCACTCGTCCATAATTACAAATAATGACTTGTCATTGAAAGTTAGTAAGTATACTGTAATTGGGAGGAGGACACCTGTTTACACCCGATTACGCCACACCCCTCGGGCAAAGAGCGTTAGTTGTAGAAGGGTCGTGGAGTCATGGACCCAGTCTACAGTAAGACACATGTGTTCTCCATCTCCCATCTCATCCCCCTTTAGAAACCCTGCATGTCTCACTGTTCCCTGATGCCCCTCTGCCCTTCTCTCTCCCCCATCTCTCCCCTTCAGGCCTAGGCGTTCCTGGAACCTTTCCCCTAAGAAGCCTCTCTCTCACCCTCACTCTCGCCCTACTGTAACTCTCACCCTCTCTCTCTCTCTCTCTCTCTCTCTCTCTCTCTCTCTCTCTCTCTCTCTCTAAAGTCTCTCTCTCACCATGCATCAGGTTGCTCTCCTCAAAGTCGTCGTCCGGGATGAAAGTGTCTGGCTCCTTGCCGAGGTATTTTCTGATATTGTCGTCCAGGAACCAGGACTTGTTCTCATCGTACACCATGAAGAGGAGAGCGAACTCTCTGTCCACGTCCTTCCTCTGTCTCTCTGCTCCCACGGCGCGCCCCAGGGTCCCGCGCCTGCACACCACCAGCGGGCCCAGCAGGCCGCTGTACAGGTCCTGTGTGAACGAACGACCACACTCTCTCTCTCTTAACCCATTCAGGTGTGTACATTGTTTTTCTTTTGGGTTATGTCTTCTCAGAAATCTATCTTTGAATTCCAGAGTTCTATTCGCCTGATTCACTTCGCGGCCGTATTGGTCAAGTTTGATGCAACGAGGGGTTAGGTTGCGGAAGTGGCCGTTCACTTCGATGTTACAACTTTGCTATAAAAATGGCATCAATAATCTAAATAGTGAAAACAAAGAGGCATAATGCAAACTTGGAATTACAAACTTGTGATTTTAAATATAATGGACGTGAATTAGTCATCTGCTCATTGACATGCGTTCATATCGATCTACGAAAATAAAGACGGCTGCAAAGTGAATACGGCGAATAGCTTTCAATGGTCAGTAGCCATTGTGACATTACCATTAGAATGTTCAGTTCTCAAAATTCTTTAACCTTCTGTAGTGTGGTAGTGAAAGGGTTGAACATAATATTGTAAACTGGATGCTTTCATGTAAATAAGTAAGGGATAATCAATAAGTACGTGTGCGTTAAATGGTGTTAAGGCACAACGGGGAGCCAAAGAACCACCCGACACGTACCTACAAGTTCATTATTCCGCTTATACCGCGGTCATTTGCCAACAATATAGAATAAAAGCATTTGCAAATGTTTGGTGAAAGTTTTGCACTTTGCCATTGGTGTGTTTTCCTTCTCAATCGTTAGTTTATCAAGTCGATAAGTCAACTGTGCTCACTGCAGTTAGTTGTCTCAACCAACTAACGGTCAAAGTCTATACTATCCAGTAAAAGGAAAGGATCTGGATTTGGATCAGTACTCTGTATCGAGCCATACTTACTAGATATTGGCTTTTTTACCGATATCCGATACACCGATATTGTCCAACGCTTAATTACCGATATATGCAGGGTTCCCCCCCCCCCCCAAAAAACGGAATAATTTCAGGTAATTTACATTACATATCTCTTGTCGTGGAATTAACACAACATTATGCATACTTTTGACAATAAATAAAACAAGAATTTGTTCTTACTTGCTTGCCTGGGTAAATAAAGGTTAAATAAATGTAAAAACCGATACCGATAATTTCCGATATTACATTTGAATGCCAATATCGGCCCATAATATCGGTAGGCCGATAATATCGGACATCCCTAATACTTACAGTTTAGGACTAAGAATTGGTGGTAATAATAAAGTGGTATCGGTGCCTCCTCCTAACAGAGTATATATGCAGTATAATGTACCTTGATGAAGTCCACCGTGGAGTAGTAGGCATAAGTGATGCAGTTAGGATCCGAGACTCCTGGACCGGAGCTTTCTGGGATGTCCCACCTGAACTCTGTCATCTTGCCTGACAAGAGAACAACGCAGTGCATGTATACAGTAGCCTATGTATATTATCTCACTCACTCAGTTTGTTTGTCAGATACGCATCAGCTAGCCTCGCTTAAAACTCCGGGAGAGGTGTTTTTGGCCAACAGCTAGGCTAGTGGTCCGTATCCGCTTTCATTCATTTGTGCTAGGCTAGCTTGCAGCCGGATAGCTTTCAACTGAACACATTGGTATCTTATCTTCTTGTCTGACTCTGGAGAAGACGGTAAGTGCATTTCCCATAATGTTGCCGTGTTCCTTAAGATGAAGATTGTTTTTGCACTGGTATTCCCTCCAACACACAACAATACTAATTTCTCATTGTCTCAGTCTCTTTTCTTACCTGGTTCAACTGGAGTGTGCATGTCAACGGTCTTCACTCCGTGTGCGTGCATTGAGTATGACCTGTTGCTGGCTTTGTTCTTGAATGTGATCCGGATCTGCTCTCCTACCTCTGCTCTCACTGCTGGACCTGTTGGGGTAAAAGACAAGACTCACTACTGGACCTGTTGGGTTTGAAGTGTATTGACATTTAAAATGTTATTGATGATTCTCCTTCTCTTGTCCTATGTTTTGTTTAAGGCTCATGTTCATTGTTTACCACTTTGAAATAAAATCTAAACATTTTGGAGTTGAATAAAACTGTGTCGTGTGTGTGTATATACAGTATACAGTGTATATATACGTACATATAATCTATAATTAGAGCTCTGTAGAATGAATACATTTAACCGTAACCTCAAAATCAAAATTTGTATAGAATCTGAAAATGTGAGTGTCACTACACTACACTACACAACAGTATGTGTTACAGCCTTCCACCCGGTTTTTGAACCATAAGTCCTGCGCTTGCCAGCTTAAAAAGCATCAGTGCTACTGATTCAGCCAAATCAAACACATGCACTTGGATGAAGGGCAGTATTTCGGAGGAGTGAGTTTAACAGACAGTCACTTGTGTAGTACAGTGTGTAGTAATGTAACTGACCAGTAGTATGTAGTAATGTGACTGACCAGTAGTGAGTAGTAATGTTGCATACATGGAACCATAAAAACCCAAATGATCCACTAAAACGAGCCCCTTTACTGGGTTTAATGATCACACCATTTTGTACATGTACATGTACTTTATACGTGACAAATAAAAGCAACTTGAACATGATGTGTAATTTAATGTAGTATGTAATGTAGAATGCAAAGTAGTATGTAATGACGCAACATTTAATTTAATGTACTGACACTTGCATAACAAGATGTCGTCACAGGGATGATTGCAGATATGCTAAGTTTGTCTCTGGGCCAAATACGTTTGTAGTAAGATATGATTAAGTCCAGAATTCAACAACTGTTTACACTGTAGGAGGGAGATAACAGAGGATAAGAGTGAAAGCATTTATCAGAATAGTTACTCTTACTCTCTAACACTAACTTATAGTTAATGAAATTATGAAATTAAAACATTTCCCATTTGTCTGGGAACCCCTGGAACCCCCCCCCCCCCCCCCACATGGGACCCCACATGGGACCCCACATGGAGAACGGCTGACCTAGTAAATTTTATATATTTTTTTTGCTTTAGGGGAAACAGGGAATTAAGTCAAAAGAATAAGCAATAAGAGCGATAAGAACACAGCTAAACATAATTTACCCATAATTCCAAGGTGTATCTGTTGTGGCAGGCGCTCCTTCTGCATACTGAAGGTCTCGTCGGTGTACTCTCTGTAAACCACCTTCTTGTAGCGAGAGCCAATCCTGTTCTCCCCTTTCTCCACAAATATACTGCCTGGACTGGGAGACAAGCACCAATAGGCCCATTTCACAGCAGCCATTTTTACATGTCATAGTGTGTGAGGGGCTGTCTGTATGTGTAACTGGGAGTAGTATGTGAGAAGACAAATTTCAATTGCCTTGTGTAAATTGACAATAAAGCAAATCTTCTTCCTCTGTATGCAGTGATAAAACAGTAAAAACTGAAATAATGTATTTGACAAGAAATCCAGCAGGATTCTTGCATGCATTATACGGTCATTATAAGTCATGCATTATAAACTTTGGTTTAAATGGTTAATTTAAAAAGGTATATTGCATGTGTAACATACATTAAAAGGTTGGAACAAGGTGTATAAACATAATATGGAATATACTTCATTTAAGAGAAGAGTTTTCCAAAAACCTTTGGGACTTTCTTTGGGACGCCATATGTTTTCAGACAAAGTATTGTATACAGTATGTTAATATAGCAGGGTTCGGATCAAATAACTTTCGATCAATTAAAAATGTAAACTGTAATTGCTGTTTAATTGCTGATGACGGAACATTCATTCTCATTTACTTGTCAACAGGTTGGATAATAACAACCTTTTTATACTGAAATCTTTTTCAGTATTTGAATTGAAAGCCGTTTCTGGAATTCACTGAATTGAAAATGAATTGATCCCAACCCTGCAATATAGTAATTCATTATATACTGCAAGGAGAGAGGTGAGGTGAGAGATGTCACGCACACACACACACACACACACACACACACACACACACACACACACACACACACACACACACACACACACACACCTACACACACACACACACACACACACACACACACACACACACACACACACACACACACCTTGTGGGGACATTCCATTGACTTGCATCAATTCCATAACCCCTCACCTTAACCGTAACCATAGTAACACTACAATTAACCTAACCCTTCCTCTAACCTAACCCTAAGCTAACTTGAACTTTAACCCAATCCTAAACTTACCCTAACCTTAGACTAACTCTAACCTCTAAAACACATACACACACACGCACGCACGCACGCACACACACACACACACACACACACACACACACACACACACACACACACACACACACACACACACACACACACACACACACACACACACACACACACACACACACACACACACACACACACACACACACACACACACACACACACACACACACACACACACACACACACACACACACACACACACACACACACACACACACACACACACACACACACACACACACACACACACACACACACACACACACACACACACACACACACACACACACACACACACACACACACACACACACACACACACACACACACACACACACACACACACACACACACACACACACACACACACACACACACACACCTGTCTCCCGGCATGGCTTGGTGTTTCTCCAGTTCCCATGTCCTGTCGGGTGAGTAGTCCCACTCCACCTCCTCAGCGCTGATGAAGTAGCGCACCACCTTGGACGGCTCTGTGTCTGCGTGTGTGACGCTGCGGCCCGGGCAGGCCTTCACCTCGTACTGATGTCTCATTCCACCGGAGAAGTGGTCCGTCACGCGACAGCTCACTTCATACACGCCTGGGAGACATTAAAGGCCCAATCGGTGATCCAAACGGAAACAAGTGTGTATCCCCAAGCAAAGTTGATTGACTAAGCTTTTGGACTAGCACTAGACAAAGCTAGACTATTCAACAATGTATGTGAATATACCCATATTGTAAAAAGAAAAGGCATACAGTATGTGTGCGTGTGTGCGTGTGTGTGTGTGTGTTTGTGTAGAGAGTAATGTAACTGACCAGTAGTGAGTGGTAATGTACAGTAACTGACCAGTAGTGAGTGGTAATGTACAGTAACTGACCAGCAGTGAGTGGTAATGTACAGTAACTGACCAGCAGTGAGTGGTAATGTACAGTAACTGACCAGCAGTGAGTGGTAATGTACAGTAACTGACCAGCAGTGAGTGGTAATGTACAGTAACTGACCAACAGTGAGTGGTAATGTACAGTAACTGACCAGTAGTGAGTGGTAATGTACAGTAACTGACCAGTAGTGAGTGGTCATGTACAGTAACTGACCAGTAGTGAGTGGTAATGTACAGTAACTGACCAGTAGTGAGTGGTAATGTACAGTAACTGACCAGTAGTGAGTGGTAATGTACAGTAACTGACCAGCAGTGAGTGGGTACAGTAACTGACCAGTAGTGAGTGGTAATGTACAGTAACTGACCAGTAGTGAGTGGCAATGTACAGTAACTGACCAGCAGTGAGTGGTAATGTACAGTAACTGACCAGCAGTGAGTGGCTGCATGACAACAGCAGCCGTGGTGTGTGGGAACAGGCTGAGTGTGTCCCGGGTGGTCTTGTGTCTCTGGAAGGTGTTCCCCTCAAAGTAAACCCCATGGATGTCGGCCTCTGTCCCCAGCCCAAATGTGTACCACACGACGGTGTCCCCGGAACACATCTCCAGGCCACGAAGGTTCCCGTACATGAGACCATTCACCGCTGATGAGGAGACATAGAAAAAGGGAAAATTGTACCACTTAACCCTTTCAGGTGTTTTTTGTTTGGCATTTATTTTCAGAACTCGTGACACAAAGTAATGATGCACATTCCAACAACAATAACAACAACAACAACAACAACAACAACAACAACCACACACACACACACACACACACACACACACACACACACACACACACACACACACACACAGTTACCATGCATCTTATTGCTTTCTTTAAAGTCTTTGTTGTTTGGGTCGGTCTCATTGCTGCCGAATTCCTCAATATTGGTCTCCAGATACCAGCTCTCATTCTCGTCCAGGACAGAGAACATCAGGAACAGCTCCTTGTCCACGTTCTGCTGCTAAATAACAAAACATGTTAAATGGTAAATGGCTGCATTTATATAACGCTTTTATCCAATGCGCTTTACAATTTGTTCCTCACATTTGTACCCATTCACACACCGATGGCGGAGCAGGGGCCGACCTGCTCATCGGGAACAATTACGGGTGTCTTGCTCAAGGACACTTCAACACGCCGCCCGGGGGGAGCGGGAATAGAACCGGGAACCTCCGGATTACCAGACGACTGCTCTACCTCCAGAGGCACTTATTTAACACGCTAAAGGTTTCAGCTACACTCAGGGGCGTCATTTTGGTATGGCAAGGTATGGCACTCGCCATACCTTGGCAAAAAAAAAAAAAAAAATAAATGTATTACAATTTTTTATGTTGATTTAGAATTCGAATGTCAACATTATGAACGAAGCTTCGAACTATTCGGTACAGCCCTAGCATGTTTTGATATTGTCAATTATCTCTCTTTTACTATGTGACTTTTACTGTGACTAACTGAAATATGCCAAAAAAAAGGAAAATGGACATAGGGACGTTTTTTTATCAAAGGGCAGCAGAGACAAGTGATACAGGGACACAGGTAAGGTCTGGCTTAGTGATTATAATAGTGCAGTTCAGCATTCAGTGACCCATACTTTTTGTGAACGTGTTTTTGATGCTACATTCTGTTGAACACACACCTCAAAACCGTACCTAAGGAAAATTGGCTCAATTGCAAGAAAAGTAATAGACAGTTATGATATTACATTCTGCATAATTCGTATGCAAAATATTGTGGTTCCCTGCTTTAGTCTGTTGACACATTTCTATACTAAAAATGCTTGTGTAGTCCTGTGTCATACCTAAATGTCATATAACTGAATTGTATAGAAACAACTCACCAAAAGTGACTATTGCACAACTGATTTGACAAAAAAAATCCACCAAGGGGGGGAAACACCCCCTTCACCCCCCCCCTCCTCGCCATACCTTGCCTTTTACTGAACTGCACTGTTAAAACACCAACATTTTAGCTACACTGTTAAAACAGCAGCATTTCAATTATACTGTTAAAACACCAACATTTTAGCTACACTGTTAAAACAGCAGCATTTCAGTTACACTGTTAAAACACCAACATTTTAGCTACACTGTTAAAACAGCAGCATTTCAGTTACACTGTTAAAACACCAACATTTTAGCTACATTGTTAAAACACCAGCATTTCAGTTACACTGTTAAAACACCAACATTTTAGCTACACTGTTAAAACACCAGCATTTCAGTTACACTGCTCGCATATGCCCCCCACTGGCCGGTTGTAGGGAGGATAGAAGCATTGCATCACATGTCCCCTCCGATACACGTGGAGGCAGCCTGTCACATCTTTTCACCAGCCAGCACGGACTCTCATTTGGCGAGGTGTAACGTCTAGGACGCTCACACTGCCCCCGCTATTTTCCTGACTTTGCTGTGCAGGCGCCCCAACCGACCTGTAGGAGTCACTGTTCACAACGACCAGACTACCACCCTTCGACTTCCCACGCGCTAACTCTGCCAATTGAGTTAGTATGACGGCCGGCCCAAGCCGGAGGCAACGCCGACAGCCGGATTCGAACCCGGTGTCTCTTGCGTTGGTGACGAGTACAATGTCCGCTGTGCCACCCAGCCGCCTGGATATATATAAAGAAACAGTGCTAGGAGGGAACGAAGCCCAAAGGGCTTGTACAAAGTTCCACTCCCATCCCATCAATGTCCATAATTATATGAACGAAATACATGTAAACATGGTCTAGAAAATAAACTCAAAACAAGATCAGAGACATAAGGCAAACACTATAGCGAAAAAATGGAAGATAGACACGGATAGATGTCATGTTCAAAACAGAGCAACAAGAGCCAATAACAAGAAGGCAAAGGGGAGGAGAATAACATATGAAAAGTATATTATTAAGAAAAGGAACAAAATAAGCAGCCATATATGCAACACTGATGCACAGGAGTAACTTAATATGTTGATGATGTATGATGAAATTAAATGAGATTTTAATTGTTTTTAAAATATAGATAAGGAGGTTGTTGACCTCAATGATGAACTTAGAGTGTTCCAGAGTTTAGGACCTCTAAAGCTAATGTTGTATTGATGGCTAGATGTCAAACAGAAAGGTAAGTGGAGTTTATTACTATGGTTTGTTGGATATGAGTGAATTTCTGATGAAAAATTAAGAAACTATGGAAGGTATCAGGAAGATATTGCCTATTGTTTATGAATTTGTATATGAATGAGCATGTTTGAAAAGTATTTAGTTTGTCAATTGTTAGTAGGGAATATTTGCAGAACAGATGTGCAGATGGTTCGTATCTGGTAGAGTGAGAAATCATCCTGAGGAACCGCTTCTGGATTATGACTCATTTGTTTAGATATGATGGATACGTTGCAGGCTCAGCCCAGTCTATATTGCAGTTAAGGTAAGGAAATAAAAAGCTATAATACAAGATGGGCAGAGGGGTGTATCATTGGGCAGACCTTTCTCAATATTCCAAGCATCATCAGACTTTTTGCAGACATTATCAATGTGGTTATGCCAATTCAACCCTTCATCTATAGTAACTCCTAAAAATGTTGTGCATGGCACTTGGAGAATTTAATTTCCATTAATTCATATTTTAGATTCTTCTTTAGGGTAGTACTTATTTTTCTTGCAGACAACCATGAAGTACATTTTTTTGACATTTAGAGTAAGCTTGTTACGTTGAAACCAATTAGAGACTATTTCTAGTTCCTCATTCACGCATTCAATCAGGGACTTGAAATCATGATGAGTAGCTATAATATTGGTGTCATCCGCGAATAATAATGGAAATAGAGTATTACAAGACATAGCCAAATCATTAATGTAAATAAAAAATAATATAGCTCCCAGAATAGAACCCTGTGGAACCCCGAAGAGGATCCTTGATTTAATAGATGAGCATCCATTGGAAAACACAAACTGCTCGCTGTTGTCTAAATAGTTTGTAAACCACTTGAGGGCAATATCCTGAACACCATATCTATTAAGTTTAGAGATGAGAATGTTGTGAAGTTTAGAATATTTGATCATGTCTATTTTATTCTATTATTATTTGTATTATTTTGCACAATCAAGGCGGGCATGGCCACCTTCATTTCACTATATGTTTCGTGTATGTAGTATGTGACAAATAAAACTGTGCATACCTACTAAATAACTTTATTAGGGCTAGGTGATAAGGAGGACATTAATATCACAAGTTCACAATTATCATGAGGATTTATTTTCCCAATAGGTTTATATTATGATATCCGCTTAACTTTGACGAATTGATGTTCATCACACTGAACTGCATGGTAATATAAAGGGTGATATCAAACCAAACCCACTCTCTAGTTTTCCTATAATAATGCTATGCCTGACAGAGACAGAGGAGAGAGCCAGAGACAGTCGGAAAAGGAGAGTATAAACATAAAAGAGCAGTTCAACACCTGGGTTCCATTCTTCCTCAGTGTGCCTCTCTTGCACACCAGCAGGGGGCCCACTAGTCCAGAGTTGGTGTCACGCACAGGCTCGCTGGCAGAGTAGTATAGGTAGGGGATACAGGCAGGATCAGAGGGGGAGGGACCTTCTAACACCTGCCACTCATAGACGAAGGTCTCACCTTTCCGCACCTGGGAGCCCGGGTTGTCAACTCCTATCACACATATAGTACTATAGTCAGTAAACTCCTATCACACATAGGGGTGAATTCACAAAGGGATTGCGCTGCTTTTTCTGACGCTATGCCTGTGCAATTTTATTTTTTATAAAAACCTTGCTATTCACAAAGCACTCGCAAAGGGTGAACTACCGTGCTAACTGCACATTGCCATAATCATTGCATCTCTGTGCGTCTGTGCTATTTGCGGGTATTTAAATGAGGTAATATGGGCGGAAAATGTGTCCCTTTCTATGCAATTTAGCCCTGTTGCAAAAACACTCCAATTCACAAAGATTGGCGCTAATTGCCACACACAGTTAAAGTGAAGTTAGAGTTCTAGAGTTTCTATTATAGAAACAAAGAGCTATTGATTCGTCAGGACTTCCGTTTCGCGATCAGATCATTTGCACAACAATATCTTTAGTGAATAAGTCCTTAAGACGGAGCACATAGCAGTTAAGGGTGCTGGCCGCAATCCATTCTTTGTGAATTCGCCCCATAGAGAGTACTATAGTCAGTAAACTCCTATCACACATATAGTACTATAGTCAGTAAAGCTGCTACTTCTGCCATCATCATCATCATCATCATCATCAGCAGCAGCAGCAGCAGCAGCAGCAGCATCATCATCATAATGATAAGAATTCACTTTATTTATAGAGCACTAACTCACTCACTCACCCACTTAGTCACTCAGTCACTCAGTCACTCAGTCACTCAGTCACTCGCAAACCAAACGAACAGACTGACTAAATCAATACAAAGGGCATGTGAATGTGTTCTCTCTCACCGTCCTCGTAGGCGGCTCCCTGGTTGTGTTTGTTGTAGTGCAGGCCGTGAGGTTGTATGCTGTAGTTCCCATCAGCCTTGTTCCTGAACGTCACCCTCAGAGTGTCTCCTTCCTCCACCCTCAGGACAGGACCTATAGAGCAGACACTTCTATTATATATCATAATTACAATTATGTCCCAGTAGTGTAATATCCAAACCGCAGGCGGCTGCAATATTTGTTAAAGCCAGGCGAAATATGCGTCAAAATACCATTTTAAATGAAGTACTGTGGTGCCACTGAGACTACAAATCATATTCTACAGACTTAAAGCTGCACCGGGTAGGTTGGGGGAAATAAAGTCAAGTAAGTCATAAGTCAAAATCATAATGTCTTTAGTATTGAATACATGAAGGGTAAAAGTCTGAAACCAGAAGCTATCTGTTTGGCTGTGGTACACCTACCATCCACCACCTTTTCCACACAAGAGGCAAGAGCAATGTTGGTTCAAGTATTTGCAACTAGTTATTGTAGAGGTACTTTCTTCTTCTCAAAAGTACCCGGTGCAGCTTTAAAAAAAAACATCTTTTGGTACAGATGCCTGCAAAAAATAATAACACCATTATAATTTCAATTGGCTTCTCAATGAAAATGAGAACAACGACGCAGACATGATCATTCCTCCTAATATTGTGAATCACATCGCAATATCAGTTCAAATAATCAACAATTTAGATATTTTTTCTTGAACTGAGGTAATGGACCGGACACATTCCTACTGAGAAACTGGATTTGTGAGATGTCATTTGAGATGTCTGTGAGAAAGAGAGATGGAGCAAGATAATCTGATATGATGGAATGTGAACAATTGTGTTTCCTGGTGAACAACTCAAAGACAACCAACTCATTGTTTCTCGTACTGGAAATGCTGAGCGTGCATGCCAAGGATTCTCTGACAAGCAGTGTTTATGAACAAATGGTGAATGGTCTGCATTTACATAGCGCTTTGTTCTGGCTTTACAACTTAAAATTCGAAAATGTATTGAATATGTGGTGGTTATGATCAGGGCTGAAGTTGAATAAAAGATGTATGAAAGAAAAAGCATATCATATTTGTATGGCATTTTTGAAGAGGACAATTTAGTTCCCTAATGGTAAGAGTGAGTATTTCTTTCAATTTGACATTACAAAAAACAGAAAATCCATCGAAATCAGTGTTGTTGCTAATCATCGACATTATGCTAGCCTGTAATAATCCCCCCCATAATAATCCACTTAGCATTTGATATATTGAACATATTTACATTTGTGTGTGTGTGTGTGTTTTTTTTTCTTTTTTTTTTTACAATAATTTGTGATGCCATCACAAACACTGGCATTTAACACATTCCCTGCCATGACTTATATCCATCAATATAGCCAGTCTGCCACCACTCTAAGCCTATGGAGATGTTCACCTTCTTTGCAGGGCTATAACTTTTAAAATTGTATTGCTAAATTGACATTACTATGGTAACAGTAAGAAGCATTTTGTATAAAAGTATTCTGTACTTCTGTATGACAACTATTAAAGAAACTTGAAACTTGAACCCATTCAACATCGATTATCTATCGTTCAGGATGTAGGAACGTTATACTTTTTCATTCATATATTCATACAAAAATACCTTCTAGAATATAAGTATGTTTTTATCGTTTTCTGCAGTAATTCCTAGAACGTGAGCTATAGGCCTAAACGCATATAGATTATCGATTGCCGTCTATTCCCTAGACACGCTATATTAAAAAATTCAACTGTACATGGTCGTATACGTTATGCGTCATCATGCGCGGATGAAAGGGGGGGGGGGGGTCATTTATAATTCCGTGATCGTCAGTAAATGCTTTATGTAGTATGGGTGATATATTGATCAGATCGGTTTGCGGTGAAATGAATAGACAATTGGGCTGAAAATTACGTCAGCGTCCTCTTACCGTTCGCCGACGAGACTGGAGGAAAAATATCCCACTTATTTGACGTCAATCTCCTAGATCCATTTCCGGTTTGTATTGCGCAATAAACGCCCAAATCGATCGATTATTGAGTTATGGCAGCGATCCATATGCACACCAGTGTATGTCTGGAGTCCCGCAACATGTGACTGCCGGACGGATTTCCCAGATGCACCGATTGCCACTTCCGGTTGTAACTCGCCCGATCATCCACCAGGCGGCGGTATTGAGGCGTTGCAATATTGTGATCTATCTATAAATATGATCTCAATATCGCTGTACAGCGTGGTTTGGCAGACAACGCATGGCGGGCAATAACGCTGTACAACGTGAACGGCGGTTGATGTGTTAAAGGGTACAATAAAAAAAATGCCTGCACCAGAATGTAGGAAATTAAGTCTTTGTAACAAAAACATTTCCTGGTTGGGGACTCCCAGACCCCCGCTTAAAAAGTGGCCTGACTGGGACTATATTTCGCACTATATTTCCCGGCCTGAATTATTTCCCCAGTCCGGCCCTGCCCACCCTTTCACTGCAAGGCGCCAGCCAGCTGGTCTGGAGTAGTTCGGGATTAAGTGTCTTGTTCAAAGAGCAGTTCGGGATTAAGTGTCTTGCTCAAGGAGCAGTTAGGGGTTCAGTGTCTTGTTCAAAGAGCAGTTAGGGGGTTTAGTGCCTTGCTCAAGGACACTTTGACATGACGGTGGGAGGAACCGGGAACCTTCGCGTTACCAGGCAACCGCTCTGCCTCCTTAGCCACTGATGGCTCCGCAGAAAACAGCTGTTCCAGTGCACAACATAAGGCTCGAAATAGCTAAAAAAAAATATATACAAATTAAATTATTGTTTTCTTTAGGGAATATCTCAGTTGGGACATCACTGCAGAGGAAAGAGTATTTCCCAGGGGGCCTGTTCAGCTAGAGATCGAGCAAACTGGATAACAGCCTTGTGTCTCTGGGGAATACACAATGTTACGTTTCATTTGGTTTGATCAGTTTTAATCAGACTTATCAATGACAAGAAACGTTTCAAGCTGATCCAATGTTTTATATTGTAAACATTTTAAATATCATATAGTCTAACACATGCAGTCTAACACTTTTATACGTATAACTTCAACACCATAAGTGTTGCGATACAACACCTTTAAATAAATATTAAGTGATTAAGTAAATATTGATTTTATAAACACTTGTGTTCAGTATCAACACAGTTGACAAGACAAGACAACACAGTAAACGTAGATTCTAGCAACACTATAAACAGCACTTATAATAGTGTGAATGTCAAATTGAACAACTCTAATACATGTTTAGTATCAACACATTATGGAAAATGGGTTTTTGCCATGTATGGATTTGGCCATCTGAAAAGTTATGTAGGCGGTAGGCGCTGCGGACAAATGTCCAGTATATGTAGGCTACTCCTTGCTGTTCAGCCAGGGTTGGAAGTCTTAAGTTTAACAAGCTTAAACAAGCTGTTCAGAGTTATTGCCCAGGGTGAACACTAACCAGGAACTGGTTACCTAATGTACTGCCACGTTTGTAAAAGTGTTTTACTATTGGGTGTGGTGTAGCCAGGCAGTCAACAAAAACGGCACAATACAAGAGAAAATAGTGTATACTGTATGAGGGCCTAGGAGGGAAGTATGAGAAGGCTGAGACTCACCCAGGATTCCTAGGTGTTGTGTCTCAGGCATCTGAGGTGTTCTGGTGGTGAAGGTGCTGTCTGTGTAGGCCCGGTAGACGACCTTCAGGTACTCTCCACCAATCCTACCACCCGTCGTGCCAAAAAACACCTCTGATGCACTGGGAGAGAGAGAAGAGAGAAGGAGAGAGAGAGAGAGAGAGAGAGAGAGAGATACAGAGAGAGAGACAGAGAGAGAGAGAGATATATACATATATGTACTATATTATCAGATGTCGTTTTTTCTTTCTTTCTTTCTTTCCTTTATTTTCTATATGCTTTGGCAACACAGATTAAATAAAGCAAGTTGAGAGAAAGAGAGAGATAAGTGAGGAGGAGGAGGATGAAGGGGAAGGATTAAGGCTCAATCACAGTCCAGACGTAAACGGACCTGACTGCATTAGGCGATGCGAGAGCGAACCTCAGCATACGTCCTCATAGGCATGTCTGCACACCATTCAGCGTTTCCGTTCGCATGTACCTAGAGTCTGCATTCATACGGCTCGGCACGCGTGCCCGGGGTCAAAGGGCACGACTGGCAGCTGGACTATGAAAGGCAAGCGGCCGCGGACGTCCGTATAGAGTGAGCCCTGTTTTTCCGGAGCCCTACCCACAGCCGTAAAATCATGTGAATCCCTACCCTCCTTCAAAACTGCTCTCAATGAGGACGGCTGGGTGGTGCAGTGGGCAAGGCGCTCACCACTAACGCAGGGGATGCTGGTATCAAGCCCAGCTCTCGGCGTTGCTTCCGGCTTGGCCGGCCGTCATAGTAACACAATTGGCAGTGTTAGAGGGTGGGAAAGCCGGTGGGTGGGGATTGGACGTTGTGGACAGCGACTCCTACAGGTCGGTTGGGTGACGCCTGTACAGCGGAAACAGGAAATAGCGGGGGCAGCGTGAGCCTCCCACGCGTTACTTCTCGCCACTGAGAGTTCGAGCTGTCTGGTGAAAAGATGCGACAGGCTGCCTCCTCGTGTACCAGAGGGGACACGTGATGCAAGGCTTCTATCCTCACTACAGCCGACCAGTGGGAGGCATAGTCTAGCAACGTTCAAGACAGGGGAGGGGAGAATTGGATTTTTACGAAATTGGGATTGGAGAGAAATAGAAGAATAAGGAGAAAAAGTGGATAAAAAAAAAAACTGCTCTCAACGAGCACCTAGGGGGGTGGCTGCAATTAAAAAACGGGCCCCGGTAAATGTCCAAAGACCATGTGAGAGAGGGGGGAGGGGAGGGTACGGGCTGCAGGAGGATCCCTGCAGGCAGGAGAAGTGATGCTGAGGCCTAACAAAGAGAGGCTTCTGTGGCTCCTGGTGTGATTCAGGGGTGTGGAATGTATTATTACAGTGCAACTGAACAGAGCAAACAACAGGCCAGGTGGAGGAAGGGATTGAAGTGTTTCATGATGGGAGGGGAAATCAAACACCAAACCAAACAGTTTTACACGAGACACCATCAAACCGACTCCCTGCGGGGGGACGCCTAGCGCGTAGACCGTGACATTAAAAAGCTGCGCTGTGCAGTTTGGAGAGGGAAATTAGTTGACATTATTTTGCGGGAGCCTGCAATTAGTTTACAAAACATTATACACTATACATGTAATTCTTAGAATTATCTCATAATATTATGTCATCATGAATCAAAACAAGGTCATTTTGAGGCACAGTGAACCAAATGTAAGCCAACATTCTAGGCCCTGGATGATATTCCTTTGAATAGTAAATACAGATTACCGTAGTCAATAGATATAATTGGACACCGCCACCAAAGCTCCAGGGTCTGTAGCACCCATTTCATCCATACTCTCTCCTATCATACTAGATGTTTATGTACAGTACATATTGTGTTGCTGTTTTGAAATATTGAAACAGTCCGGTGTTTGTCTTGCTGTTCCTGTACACTGTATGATCATCAGGTTCTATTGGAATGGTATGTGTAACTGAGGGGTACAATTCCCTGACTGTATTGATAAGTATGGTATCATTAAACCACTACCTGCTTTATGTACTTTAAATACTGGCCACACAGTACATGATGTAGATATGATGAACACTTTCCCACCTGATGAAACGAAGTCCACACAAATGTATAAATCGAATATTTTATATAGCAAAGGGTATATACAACGTTCACTTAATGACATTTATGATTTGAATGCACTTGTAAGGCAAATGAGTATTCGTAGGTAAATCAACATTGAATGTCCAATCTCTGGTTACGCAGGGAGCAAGTATACAACCTGGTTCTTTAGGGAACTATAGCGATGGTACTTAAATGATTATAGCTGGATACACTAAAGGGGGGGTCCCGCTGGTTGTAAGTCAGTAGGGGGGGGGGGGTTAGGAGAGCCGCTGGCGATATCCCATCTGGCCGACGATTTCTTGGGAGAATTCAGAGTGCTGAACACGGTGCCCACAGAACCTCGGTCCACAGATGAATACAGCTGGGCCCTCTTGTAGACGGTAGCTGCCGGTCCACAACGAAGAGACGTGAGGCGACCTCACTCGGGGTAGAGCGCCGTCTCACCTGGACTCCTCTCGGGGGGGTAGTTCCAACACTCAGCAGTGTTGGCCGTTATCCATGGCATAATCAAAGCACCCAAAGCAAGTAGATAATCCAAGCCGTGTAGGGCTCGCCGTCGTCCGGGTGAAGTAATCCAATGTACAGGTCCACTCGTCCTGGCCCAGAGCTCCTCGGATGCAGGCACCACACGTGGTCTGCCCAGCCTGGTTAAGACTCTAGATAACGCCAGGAACGATGGGGGTACTGATCACTTTATAACTCTAACCGAACGATGCACCATACATAATAGACTATTATTAACTTAATAGAAATACGTCCCACTCGACGGTATAGTGCCAAACTATGACAATTCAACTATTAATCCACACGATGTCTCAATGCCTATTCTGAGGCCAAGTAGGCCATACTACACCGCACGTGCGTCGTGGGTGAGGCTTCACGTCTGTTACTAGGTTGGAGGGTAAAGGACTAATGGACTAAAAGACTAAAAGAAAGTTCTACTTTACTTGCGCCATATATATATGCGCTGTGAACAAATAGTACCATTCGTATTTCGCCAGACGTATTCCTACGCGGAACCGGGCTTGTAACGACATGTTCGTCGGCACGATTGAACTTGAACCAAGGGGCTTGGCTGCTGGCGCCAGGTTCTTGTCCAATGGTAGAATGAAACTATTATGGGCTGTTAGTAGACTAAAGGGATATTCAGTGTATATGTACAAGGAATATACAAGGGATATCAAACGATATACAAATACTATTAAATATATATCCATAAATAAATATATATATTCGGTTTAATCTGATCCTTCACAACAGCCGCCCCCTAATTAGTCCCACCTAATTAGCTAAGCAGAGACAGATTAACCGCACTGTCTACCACTCAAGGTCCGCTGTAAGGGTCAGTCAACTCACAAAGTCATGGGGTCATGGTCGTCATCGATAGTGTCTGGGACTCTGGGCAGTTCTATTAGCCTCGCCACGGGTCATGTGTAAGTTCGCCCTTGGACGAGCACTTCAGCTGCTCGGACCTTGCCATCGGCACCGGTGATCACTTTGCTTACGCGGCCAGCCGGCCACATAGCTCTGGGTAGTGACTGGTCGATAATCATGACGACTGTTCCTTCTGTCAAATTGTCTCTCTCTTTTACCCACTTCTGGCGGGTCTGTAGAGACGGTAGGTAGTGGAGTAGAAAGCTATTCCAAAACTTGTCAGCTAGTACTTGACTGTACCTCCACATTCTTCGGCCGTTCGCTTCTTCAGGCCTGTACATTGTCTGGGGTAGCGCGGGGTCCAGCCGCCCCATCAAGAGTGTGTTGGGGGTGACTGGGTCGACATCTGCTATATCACTGGAAACGTAGCCGAGGGGCTTGGAGTTCAATACTCCCTCGATCTCCGTGAGGACTGTCATTAGGACTTCTTCCGCTACAGTCTGGGCCCCAAGCACGGCGTACAGGGCTGTCTTTATAGAACGTACTTCTCGTTCCCAGGTTCCACCGAAGTGGGGTGCGTTCGGGGGATTAAACTGGAAGTCAATCTGGGATGGAGCGAGGTGGGTCTTAAGTTCTGGGCCCATAGCTTGGAAGCTCTCTCTCAGCTCTCTTTCTCCGCCTTTGAAGTTTGTCCCGTGATCAGACAACAATGTAGACGGTTTTCCTTTCCGTGATGTGAATCTTCGGAAGGCCATAAGGAATGAGTCTGTGCTCATGGTCGGAAGGAGTTCGATATGTATCGCTCTGGTGGTCATGCATTTGAATACAATACCCCACCGCTTCTCGGTTCCTCTTCCTTTCTTTATATACAACGGGCCAAAACAGTCCATGCCTGTGGAGTGGAATGGCTTGTCGCCGAGTCGGAGGCGACAGGGAGGTAGGTCAGCCATCCGGGGTATGCTGGGCTGCGCGCGCCACTTTCGGCAGTCTAGACAGGTTCGCTGGAAGCGTCGCACTGCTTCTCTTCCTTGAAGTATCCAATAGCGACGTCTGATCTCCGCGAAGACTCTCTCTGCTCCTGCGTGGTGTACATCCTCGTCGTATTTCTTTATGATCAGCTCTGTGACCTTGTGTCGGCTGTTCAAGACTATCGGGTACTTAACGTCATCCGGTAGATCGGGGGCTCTCCGCAGACGACCACCCACTCTGATGAGATTATGGGCGTCGCTCTCGGGTGCCAGGTGGAGCAGTCTGCTGTCTGATGGGACGGGCTTTCCTCCCTGTAGACAGTCTAGCTCATCTGGGAACGAGTCTCTCTGGGCTCGTTGTAGTAGAAGAAGTTCTGCTTCTTCGTAGTCAGCTGCTGAAATGTCAGTGGTGGACTGAATCTCTGGGTGGTGCCACAGGAATGTCTTTAGCTGCGCACTCTGTAGGGTAATGCAATCATCTATGTTGGGGTCTGTGGAGGCGACTGTGCTCAGTCCACAGAACATAGGTTTCTTGTTCTCAGCCTCCTCTTTACTCGCTTCCCGTGGGGTGGGCGTAGGCCACTCTTCTTCCGGGAGCTGGAGGAACTCTGGTCCGTCACTGTAGATGTTGCGACGGGTGAGGTCATCTAGGGACATTCCCCGGGTGATGACGTCAGCTGGGTTGTGTTTGGTGTCCACATACCGCCAGCTCGCTGCTTCTGTTAACTCTTGAATCTCGGTGACTCTGACTCCCACGAAGACCTTGTATCTGCATGAATCAGACTTGATCCATGTGAGTACTGTCGTGGAATCTGACCACAAGATTGTTCTGTGCACCGGAATGGTGAGTTCACGTTGGATTAACGTGGCTAGATGCGCTCCTGCTAGGGCTGCGCAGAGCTCTAGACGCGGGATAGATTGTTGCTTTCGTGGGGCTATTCTTGAGCGAGCCAGGATGAAAGCAGTGTGTATCTCTCCTCCCTTCTCTTGGGCACGCAAGTAGGCCACCGATCCATAGGCTACTTCGGAGGCGTCACTGAAGACGTGTAGATCCATCTTGCATGTCTCTGGCCTCACTGTGGATGGGAAGTAGCTGCGGCGTATATTGACGCCTGGGAGTGAGCGGAGTTCCGTCTCCCACTCTCTCCATGTGGAGGCAAGGTGTGCGGGTATTGGGTCGTCCCAGCCCTGGTCCTTGTCCCATAGTGCTCGTACAATCATCTTTGCCCTGGTGGTGTAAGGTAGAATACATCCCAACGGGTCATATTGTCTGGCGAGTGTTCTGTACACACTCCGTCTGGTGGTCGGTATCGCCGTCGACCTTCCCTGCTCCGTGGTCAGGGGTTTGTGTCTATAGTGGAGCGAGTCTGTTTTGAAGCGCCAGACTAGTCCTAGTGTCATTTCTTGGGCTTCTCCTGGGATTGTCGCCATCCAGGTCTCGCTGCTGGCAGCCTTGTCCGCGGGGGAGAGGCTGCGCAATACGTGCGGGTCACTGCTGGCCCACTGCCTGAGATCAAAGCCGCCTTTGATCAGGGAGGCGCGTAGCTTGAGTAGGAGAACCTCGGCTTCTTCTTGAGTCGAAACGCTTTGTAAACAGTTGTCCACGTAGAAACTGTTCTTCACACTGTGTCGGACCTCTTCATCTGCTGCTGGGTCCTCTGCGACCTCTGGGTTGAGGTTGCGCAATACTGGGGGGTCGCTGCTGGCCCGCTGCCGGAGATCAAAGCCGTCTTTGATCAGGGAGGCGCGGAGCAGCGCACAACGTCGCCAGTCAATTTTCTTCTCGGCATGCTGCAGGAGTGTGGTGTCTCCTTCTGTCGCTCTGGAGTGGAGGCAGCTAGTGGCTGCTGTTCGGTTGAGAGATTTAGCGAGGGGGCCTTGTAGTGTCCATCCTAGGCGGGTCTCGACTGCTGCAGGACAGCCTCGGGGTCCTGTATGGACCCGGTCTATCGGGACGATGAGGTCTGCATGGTCGGAGCCTATCAGCAGGGTCGGGGTGGCGCCGTCTATGAGCGGGATAGGTAGTTGACGCAGGTGCACATATTTATCCATCAGCTTGGCGATGGGGTAGGTGTACTGTGATAGTCCTATTTCTTGGCTGGTGAAAGCATTTGTAATCCTATACCGTCGCTCTGGCTGCCCGCTTGCTGCGATAGTGAAGGAGACATTCTCGCCCTTTATCGTCTTTAAATCTCTTCTTATTGTCCGAATCGTCATTTGGTTCTCGCTCCCCCGCAGTCCCAGCTGGGCCGCAGCGGACGCGAGCAGAAGGGTCTTCTCTGACCCGTCATCAAGGACGGCGTAAGTGTCCATGACTTTATCTTGGTAGCTCAATGTTACACGGACTACCTTTAAGAGCACTTGGGCGCCGCTGCTGCTGGCGGGGTCAATGTACATGACACTTGCCTTGGTGCTGCTCGATGGTGCAGGTGCAGGCTTTCTTCTGTTACCGTCGTGTAGTACATCTAGATGGGCTCCGTCACACCGACTGCACCTCTTCTTTAGGCGGCATTCGGCTGCCATGTGACTGCGCGCACATCGGTAACAGCGCCTGTTGGACTTTATCCATTGACTCACTTCTTCTGCATTCATCTTTGTGAACAGGTCACATTGTGACAGCCAGTGTTCCTTCTCGCAGTACGGGCACACCATCTTCCACTTCTCTTTTCTCGAGGGGGTACTGTGGTTCTTACTGCTCGGTACTGATTCTGATTGGTGCATGACAGTCACCGATCTTCTTCCATCGTTTATTCTCCTGGGTCCCTCTCTGGAGCTTGGTGTGCTCCGCACGAACGTATCCAGTCGTAAGCTGCTGACTTCTCTCGCCAGGAAGTCGGCTAGATCGAGGAGGGATGGTTCGGGACCGTTAGGATCACGGTGGTCTCTCTGCCGCCTGAAGCGCTCTTGTCTGGCGGGTGGCAGCTTCTCTAAAATCCTCTCGACGTTAGAGTTGGCGTATAGCTCGTGCATACCCTTTTCTCGTTGCGCTCCCAGCATCCCTACCAGGGACTGCACTTTTATAGACAGGTCGTCTAATGAGCGATTGTCTGTTGCTGGGGGTAGGCGATCAATATGCCTTATCTCTTGGATTACGTAATCCCATATACGTCCATATCTCTGGTCCAGCGCTGCTAGAGCCGCGGTGTATGGGGTCGTAGAGGTGGCATAGGCTAGCGCTATATTGTGCGCTCGCGGTACTTTCAGGTGCTTCAGTAGTATTGCATACTTGTGGCGTTCATCAGCGACATCCACCATCATTGTCTCTAAGCACATCCGGAGCTCCGTGTACTGTGCTCGATTCTCATAGGTGAAGTCTGGAAACGTCGGCGTGGCAATGTATGACGCCGTGGATGGCTGATACATCGGCGAGCGTTGGGGGAGAGACCTCCTAGGCGAGTCTCCTCTTGCGCCTCTCTGTGGGCTGGTACCGGCAGGGTACCATGGCCCGCTGGTCCAGGTGCTATTCCTCGGGGCTGGTCGTGCGTCATGCTCACCCGTGAATAGAGTCGGGGGTCTGTAGCGCAGCGCCGCGGGGGTATAGCCTGGGCTGTACTGGACCTCCTGGTCCGGTGGAGTACTGTGCTGTCGTCGGGCTTGGTTCTCCTCCTCTCCCTCTTCTTCTTCTATCAGGTCCTCTAGATCCTGTAGTCGTTTATTTAGCTTCTCCGCAGTGTATGCTGCTCCTTCCTTGTAGCTGGGTCTCGCTTGGACCGGTCGGGGAAGGGGGTCTGCGGGGGGTATAGGCTTGGTCTGTTGGTCAAGTTCAGGGTCGCTTGCTCGGTTAGGGGACGCTGCCCTTGACTGTTGTCTCGACGAGTTCCTTGAACCCCTGGCGGAGGGAGAGGGTGTTGCCTTGAGGATCAGCTGCTCCATTAGTTGCGCTTGTAGCTTGTCGCGCTCGGCTTGTAGTCTGTCGCGCTCGCCCTGTAGTCTGTCGCGCTCGGTTTCGCGCTGGATGAGAGCGAGGTCGCGCTCTGCCTCTCTTTGGGCACCGTCAGCGGCACGCTGGGTGTCTGCTCGGTCTCTTGCCATATTCTCTTCCGTCTGAAGGCGTCTCATCTCCAGGCGTATGCGCTCTTCTTCGCTCCGTTGCTGTGTCTGGAGTCGATCGCGTTCACCCTGAAGTCGATCGCGTTCACCCTGAAGTCGATCGCGTTCGGTAGAGGCTGTCAGGCTGACGAGGAACGCCTGTGATAGCATCCTCTCCGCTTCGCTGGGGGAAGACGGTTGTAGAGGTGAGCCGCTCCTGGGTGAGCCGCTCCTGGCTGTACTCGTTGGGGAGTCCTGGAGCTCCATTTCCTCGGCGCTCTCCTCCTCTTCTTCCGTGCAGAGTTCTCTCTCTGTAGGGTTGTCTTCCTCCCGGGGCTGGTCGGGGACTACTTCTTCGGTATTGGCGGGGGGTAAAGGCATGTCAGCTCCCTCCTGGTCCCCACCGTGAGCTTGGTCAGTTACATTAGAACTCACTAGGGCCTCTGTGGTCGGGGTAACCTGTTCGTTAAGGTCAGACATAATTTTACTTTCTACTTTTACCGCGTTTACCGTTTGTTGAAGGCTAGGTAGTTGACTGACAGCGTAATCCTCTAAGTACTGAGGTGGCTGTCGTCTGCGCTGCGGGCGTTCTACGTTAGGAGGACCGTTTCGTGGAGTGTTCATCATAGGCCATTTCAATATTAATAACACTATATTAATATTACACTAGTTACCCTCCGGCTCGAAGGACCAATTGTAACTGAGGGGTACAATTCCCTGACTGTATTGATAAGTATGGTATCATTAAACCACTACCTGCTTTATGTACTTTAAATACTGGCCACACAGTACATGATGTAGATATGATGAACACTTTCCCACCTGATGAAACGA